>NC_084721.1:19150456-19416240 GCF_033807575.1 Cydia pomonella | reverse complement strand
ATACAAATACAAATATCAAATGATATTTCGTACATAAGTTCCGAAAAACTCATTGGTATGAGCCGCGGTTTGAACCCGCGACCTCCGTATTGCAAGTCGCATGCTCTTACCGCTAGGCCACCAGCGCAGCGCTTCCTTATGAGAAAAAAATTACATAATTTATTGAATTTATTGCGAGGGCCAGAATTCATTTCATTGTCTTGTTCTTTGTCCCCAAATAATGTGACAGATTGGAGCTTTTTGTATGGGATGAAATTTAGTTTTCATATTTCTCAGAAGAATTACGTATAATCTACAGCTAGAAAGACATGCAATAGCACTCAATTTTTTTAATTATTTGATAAAAACCAAAAATACAAGCGTGATAGAGTGGTCAAGTCAACGAAAATAATTTTACCCGCGTATTAACCATCCCCTTCGTTAAAACTTTTTCCGACTTTATTAGGAGCGAAAAATTTTTTTTAAATGCTCCTAACTTTTATAACAATTAAGAATTCGGAAAAATACTGTGGTTCATATACATCAAATTGTGTCAAAATATTACAATAACATTACCCAGCAAGGAAAATTTAGGCTACCTTTGTATGGAAAGCCGGTTTCGGGGCGGTCGTCAACTTTCGTCTTAACTAAGTAAAATTTATACTAATATAGCAAGGGTTCCCCCATAAAACTCCCTTCTGACCCATTTTCAGCCCGCCATCTTACCAGGAACTAGTATTGACAAATTTGAACCGTATCTCTGACGCATTGAGTGCATTTTGATTTGACTTTAGAAACGGGATAGAGTGGTGGCGTTGTCAGGAGTTGCAATGTAACCGCAAAATATTGCTTACACGTGTTGAGGGCGTTGAGCTCTAGATTTTATAAGGATTAAAGGATTTTTGTTCCTTTTCTAGTTAGAAGTTTATGATAAAAAATAAGCTTTATTATTCTTGAAACTTTATTAATGGAAAATTAAGTGGTTCTACGTAGAGGGTATTTAGGTACGTTGAAATAAAGATGAAAGTTAAATCCCGGTCGTTTTCTACATTTTGTATATACTTAATAACGAAAACGGGGTAAGTTTGGAAATGTCAAATATCTATAATATCACAAACAGTTAATGCTTTAGCAATACTTACGCTAATGCAACGCTTATAGATCGTGTCATTCACGATGACGCGCGAATTTGACAAATGTAACCTTTAATAGCATGACAATGCGAACAAAGACACACGTCTTAGGGAATGACACGATCTATACCAAGGCACCTTACTTACTGTAGCTACAGTAGAAGGTGCTTTAGTTTAGTAGGTAGATACTTGCCATTTTTAAAATGACTTCCCTTTTGAAGCTACCCCAATACCTACACGTTATACGTTTTTGCCTACTACTACTAGCTTCATCAAAATGTTAACATTTATGTTGAATACATTTTAAAATTTCACTTAATGCAGTCTCGCACTGAAAGACTACCTACTAGTAACCAAGAAGTGAATTATTTAACAACCACACATAATGGTAACCTACCTAATCAATCCAATCATTTATTAGGCGTTGTTTGCGAGTGCTAATTAGATTAGATTTGATTAAAACACCACGCAGACCCTGGATAAAGATAAACCCTACTTTCGTATTTAAATGGATTCAGTAGACAGGGTACATTTATATTAAGATTTAAATGTAATAATTTTGAAAGTTTTATATATATGTATTGGCTATGTGCGAAGTTGGTGGTAGGAATATAAGCGACACCAATGCACCACTCGGTGAAAATATGAACTTTCGTGGGACGACATCTTCTTTCTATGTATTTGGCAGCTGCTAACTTTGTCAAATAAGCAATATGTCTGTGGCGTCTACTGTCACTGTCGAGGTTCTGCCACAATGTTCTAACAGATGGCGTTAGGAAGCTATAACGCAATTTGTTAGAAAGCTACATCGCGGTTACGGAGTTTCAAAAATAAGTTAATATAATTGTTTAAAACGATGCCTCCATAACTTTGGCCTATGCTCTATTAGATGGCGATACTTTTTGATATTTAACAAATTTAAGACATATCTGTGAAAGAATAAGGATCAAAGTCAAATGGCGTTCTAAAAAAAATAATCATGTGTAGAAAGATGGCAGTAAATTTACTGTGGCTACAAAGTTTTCTTTGACAATCCACCTATATTTCTAATTCTCTTTGGTAATACTTAACTAAAATATTCACTAATATCTAACTAAAATGTAAGTTTTCGGACTGTCTGCTTGACTGCAATAGGGAGTCCGTTCAAACAACTATAATTATTACACAAGTCGTTTGAACGCGGGGTGTCGTGTCGGACATACGATTGTTTCATTTCATATTAGCGGGTTTGTTCTGAAAATGTCGGGCGTCAGCAATTCAGCGCCGTGTGCGTATACTGTGTTTCTAACTTTTTAGGGTTCCGTAGCCAAATGGCAAAAAACGGAACCCTTATGGATTCGTCATGTCTGTCTGTCTGTCCGTCCGTATGTCACAGCCACTTTTTTCCGAAACTATAAGAACTATACTGTTGAAACTTGGTAAGTAGATGTATTCTGTGAACCGCATTAAAATTATCACACAAAAATAGAAAAAAAAAACAATAAATTTTGGGGTTCCCATACTTAGAACTGAAACTCAAAATTTTTTTGTTCATCAAACCTATACGTGTGGGGTATATATGGATAGGTATTCAAAAATGATATTGAGGTTTCTAATATAATTTTTTTCTAAACTGAATAGTTTGCGCAAGAGACACTTCCAAAGTGGTAAAATATGTCCCCCCCCTGTAACTTCTAAAATAAGAGAATAATAAAACTAAAAAAAATATATGATGTACATTACATGCAAACTTCCATCGAAAATTGGTTTGAACGAGATCTATAAGTAGTTTTTTAATACGTCATAAATGGTACGGAACCCTTCATGGGCGAGTCCGACTCGCACTTGGCCGCTTTTCTATGATATGTTATTACATGATATAAGCAATTACCGTCGCCCATGGACACCTGCAACACAGAGGGGAAGTGCCTTGTCGGCATTTTCTTGAAGGTACTGCGTATATTAAGATTTGAGGTAGTTTGACACAGGATTGCTTTCGACAACACTTGAATTATTGAAAACGTTTCCTGTCTGATTCGTTTTTCCTCTGATATGAATGAGTATAATAACTATTGGAACTGCCGGAAAGGACGCTGTTTGCGTAACTGCGTGCGTTTGACATCTATCGGTGTGGGAACATGCGGAGGCCGGCTGCGTCGGGAACACGATGGTTTATTGAAATCGTTGAAATTTCTGCCAATGTAATAAGACGTGGAGAATAAAATACGATAAGTTTATACTGACATATTTTATTGAAAGTATTGTGATATCTAATGACACTTGTTTACCCATGTTAAAATTGGCCAAGCTGTCGCCAAGTAGGTGAAGTTACAAAATAATGCGTAATAAAATTAATACGTACCTAGTATTGTGCAAAATCAGCTAAATACAGACTTTAGATGTTAGATAATTTTCTGATATAGGTAAGATAATTCAATATAAAAAGTCTCAAAATTAGAACGAGGCGAATGGAACAAATAATAATTGATGAATTAATAAAACTGTACACAAAAAAAAGTAACACAAAACTATAGACGAATCTATTTAAGTAACTGTTTTATACATATTTTATGTATTTACAAAATCTGTATGTATGTTGTGTTAAGAAAGAATATTTTTAATAACTACTAGATTTAAAATCGTATTAAATACATGAGAAGTGATTGAACGATTATTTTGCTACGTGTATATATACGTTTCAACAAAATTATATTATAAAAACAAAACTTGGAGCGATAACCTAGTATAACTATGGAAAAAACGATAATTGAGTTTATCGATATAGAATTCCTTACCTGGCATTAAATTTTGAGGACCTTCTGCAAACACCGAAGTTCGCAAGTTTTGGGCACCTTTATCTTTTACTCCAATGAAGGCGTACTTAGAGCGATAGAGATAGTTTCCCTAAATTCACGAATTTCGATTTTCACGGTTTATAGCCCCGGATAGGTATATTCCCTCTATGAACCTGGCAGAATAACTTAAAAGCGAGTAACACGTTTATTGTCTATCAACAGGCTTACGCATAAAAAGCTTCCATCTACTTGTTAAAACAAGGCCTATCCTAAGTGGATTATCCACATAATGATACACCATTATCTAAATGAGATAGGCTGACACACGAGAACAATGTAAAACCTGACAATGCTAGTGAGAATAGTTCTTGTGGGGTTTTGTACTCTGTTACAATAGAATTAGAGTACCTTTCAAGTTGAGTGAAATGATGATGAAGACGAGTAGATAAATGAGATTACATAGTGTAGGGCACTCAATACCCACGGCCGTGTCCAAGCGAAAAATTTGGTAAGAGAAAGTGAGATCTCTAACCTATAAAAATAGCATTTCATTTAAAATCCATAATATCTACACCGCGTTTTTTTAAACTCCGTTAATTTCAAGGGTGCATTCCGGAACTTGAATTAAATGAATAATAAAATAATCAATTTATTTTTATCTAATAAGGCCCTTACGAGCGTGTATACTTGTTTTAGGGCCTGTTTAAGTGTGTACATGATTGATTAGTGTTTAGCACGAGTTCATACATATGCTGCTAAGCGCAAGTACTATCTCGGACAATCGATGTTCGAAATGAAATTGATATGTCATAGTAAGGAAACTAAATGCATAGGTAGTTAATTTTCGTATTTTTTTTACTGAACCAAACAACTGACTCATAGTTTTCAATTGTTTGGTGCTGTATCCTGAAGTAAACGGAATTTAATAAAAAACACCGTGTACACAGCAATGGCTTTGTTTTTGTTCACTTTAATGTTGTATTTTGAAGGATTTATTCGATTTTTACTAGAAATTTAGGTCAATATACGTATTAAATTGTTTTTATTTATAAATAAATCACATTGTGTATATTTTTGTTACATAATAATACATATTGAACAATAATACACAATTGCATTGTATAACAATATTCAATCGTATGAATGTCGCATGCACATTGCACATAACTTACAAACCATACTCCAGCAACCACTGCAACATCAAAAATGGGTTGTAATGAGCTCATACCGAAGTTCAGAACTGCATGCTAACTAGCCTCTCAAGGATGCGCATACGTAAAGTGCTTTAATAAAGTATCATGTTTGCTGCAAGCAGCAGGATTCTATATACACGTGCAATGGGTTTAACGCAAGTGGATGCGTATCCAATTGTTAATCGTTTACGCTCCGTAGTGAACGAAATGCAACTGTCACTGTCGCACTAATATAGAAGAGTGATAGAGAGAGAGATGACGACGCTACGCTACTGGCACATTGGCTATACTTTTAGGATTTCCTTGTTTGCGCTTGGGGGTGTGACTTGAGTGGCTCCTCATCGATGCCAGTGTGGTACAAAACGCATTTTAGTCGCCACGGCCTATCCTGTTCCAGGAGCGTTGACGTCTTTCACGTCAAGCGACCTGCTCCGAGGCCGGCAGTTTTGGAACCAACTGGTTTAGCTCGCGACGAAGGGAAAAGGTTGGAAGACATGACCCTCGTTCCCTGGAAGATTGGACGGCCTTTAGATTGGGATGCCACATGCGTAGATACCCTTGTTCGTCCCATCTTCCAGGAATATCAAACAGAGCTGGCGCTGTCACCACCTCGGTTGAACACCTCAAGCATCGCAAATATGCATCCATTGATTTTGGCTGTATGTTTGAGCCGTTTGGGGGGTAGAACTCAAGGGGCACAGTATTTTCAATGAAATGGTCAAGCACCTCGTGAAGGCGAAGGGTGATAGGAGGACTGACTCTTACCTCGCGCAAGGTATTGGCATCATAATCTTTCCCCTTTTAGGGTTCCGTAGCCAAATGGCAAAAAACGGAACCTTATAGATTCGTCATGTC
Source organism: Cydia pomonella (assembly GCF_033807575.1). Taxonomy (NCBI): domain Eukaryota; kingdom Metazoa; phylum Arthropoda; class Insecta; order Lepidoptera; family Tortricidae; genus Cydia; species Cydia pomonella. The sequence continues at coordinate 19,410,306 of NC_084721.1, read as the reverse complement.
CGTCTGTCTGTCCGATTCTGTCACAGCCACTTTTTTCCGAAACTATAAAAGCTATACTGTTCAAACTTGGTAAGTAGATGTATTCTATGAACCGCATTATGATGTTCACACAAAAATAGAAAAAAAACAATAAATTTTGGGGGTTCCCCATACTTAGAACTGAAACTCAAAAAATCTTTTTCATCAAACTCATACGTGTGGGGTATCTATGGATAGGTCTTTAAAAATGATATTGAGGTTTCTAATATCATTTTTTTCTAAACTGAAAAGTTTGCGCGAGAGACACTTCCAAAGTGGTAAAAAGTGTGTCCCCCCCCCCCGTAACTTCTAAAATAACAGAATGAAAAATCTAAAAAAAATATATATACATTGCCATGCAAACTTCCACCGAAAATTGGTTCGAACGAGATCTAGTAAGTAGTTTTTTTTAATACGTCATAAAAATTAAAAAAAAAAAATTTTTTCATCAAACCCATACGTGTGGGGTATCTATGGATAGGTCTTCAAAAATGATATTTAGGTTTCTAATATCATTTTTTTCTAAACTGAATAGTTTGCGCGAGAGACACTTCCAAAGTGAAAAAATGTGTGTCCCCCCCCCTGTAACTTCTAAAATAACAGAATGAAAAATCTAAAAAAAATATATGATACATTGCCATGCAAACTTCCACCGAAAATTGGTTCGAACGAGATCTAGTAAGTAGTTTTTTTTTAATACGTCATAAAAATTAAAAAAAAAAAAAAATTTCATCAAACCCATACGTGTGGGGTATCTATGGATAGGTCTTCAAAATGATATTTAGGTTTCTAATATAATTTTTTTCTAAACTGAATAGTTTGCGCGAGAGACACTTCCAAAGTGAAAAAATGTGTGTCCCCCCCCCTGTAACTTCTAAAATAACAGAATGAAAAATCTAAAAAAATATATGATATACATTACCATGCAAACTTCCACCGAAAATTGGTTTGAACGAGATCTAGTGAATAGTTTTTTTTTAATACGTCAATAAATTAAAAAAAAAAATTTTTCATCAAACCCATACGTGTGGGGTATCTATGGATAGGTCTTCAAAATGATATTTAGGTTTCTAACATCATTTTTTTCTAAACTGAATAGTTTGCGCGAGAGACAGTCCCAAAGTGGTAAAATGTGTGTCCAAAGTGGTAAAATGTTGAACAAGATCTAGCAAGTAGATTTTTTTTAATACGTCTTAAATGGTACGGAACCCTTCATGCGCGAGTCCGACTCGCACTTGGCCGCTTTTTTGATACAGGAGGCAAACGTGCAGACGGATCATAAGATGAGCGATAACCTGATGGTAAGCGATTACCGTCGCCCATGGACACCTGCAACACCAAAGGGGTTTTAAGTGCGTTTCCAGCCTTTAAGATGGGAGCACGCTCGTTTCTTGAAGATTTTTAGGGCCTTTCGGTCTGGAAATACTGCAGGCGACAGTTCATTCCACAGTTTATCTGTGCGAATGAAAATTCGAACTGAGAATGATATTTGAGTTAAGTTATTTAGTTATTGTGCGTCTCGCCCACGCCAATACATGTACGGAGAAGCATGACCGAAATACACGAAAACTAAATATCAGTAAGCGTTCGAATTAGCCTGTCAAGTGGTGGGGACCATTTCTCGAATGCTATTAGACTAATATTATTAGTCAACAAATTGTCAAATCGTATGGGTTTCCATTACAACACACTAATATTAGCCTAATATGGGCCCGATTTCTCGAACGGTATTAATCTGTTGCCATGGTAATCCATACGACTTGACAGTTCGTGGACTAATAATATTACTATTACCAGGGGCCCATTTCTCGAACGGTATTAGTGTAATATTATTAGTGTGTTGTCATGGTAACCGATACGACTTGACAGATCGTGGACTAATAATATTAGTTTAATACCGTTCGAGAAGTGGACCCTAGTAGTTACTAATAGTGATAGTAGTAGAGCCCATGTTTCGAGAAATGGGCCCTTGGTTACATATTTCTCTCCAAGCGTCATCGAGACGCATATTATTATACGATTTGCGATACATTGCGGCATTTGATTGATCGATTAATTCGTTGCTCCTGCTTAGCCAGCAATCCTCTTAAACCATAAGTATAATGCCGTTTGTTGTATAAATACAGACATTTTATTAAGGTATGTAGCCAGACCATAATCTTCTCACAATCAATTGTGACTCATGATACTTCAAATTGTTTTATCAAGCGAAGAAAGGAACAAATAAAAACTTCCAAGAAGATATAACAATGCATATTTGTTTGACTGCTGTATGCAGCATGACACGTGTACATATTATTCACTGGTACACTGGTACATATATCCGTCATTGTGATATCGACGAACTTGTTAAATATGTATAATAAGAAAATAATCGGAACTTATCGTAAAACCCAACAATGGCAACAATAATCCAAATTTTACTCGAATATAGATATTATAAATACAAAAATGATGATGCTTCGTGTGTCTGGAGGAGTAACAAGAATGGACAAAATAAGAATTGAATCCGTGGTGCTTTTAAGGTGCGCGATAAACTTACCGAAAACCGTATGCTCTGGTTTGGACATGTAATGAGGCGAGAGGATGACCATATGACCAATAGAGTGATGAACAGAGAAGAGGGAAAAAGCGGCCAAGTGCGAGTCGGACTCGCCCATGAAGGGTTCCGTACCATATATGACGTATTAAAAAAAAACTACTTACTAGATCTCGTTCAACCCAATTTTCGGTGGAAGTTTGCATGGTAATGTATATCATAATTTTTTTTAGTTTTATAATTCTATTATTTTAGAAGTTACAGGTTGGGGGGGGGGGGGGGGGGGGACACACATTTTACCAATTTGGAAGTGTCTCTCGCAAACTATTCAGTTTAGAAAAAAATGATAGTAGAAACCTCAATATCATTTTTGAAGACCTATCCATAGATACCCCACACGTATGGGTTTGATGAAAAAGAAATGTTTGAGTTTCAGTTCTAAGTATGGGGAACCCCCAAAATTTATTGTTTTTTTTTCTATTTTTGTATGAAAATCTTAATGCGGTTCATAGAATACATCTACTTACCAAGTTTGAACAGTATAGTTCTTATAGTTTCGGAAAAAAAGTGGCTGTGACATAAACGGACAGACAGACGGACATGACAAATCTATAAGGGTTCCGTTTTTTTGCCATTTGGCTACGGAACCCTAAAAAGGACCATAAAGAAAGATATGCAAGAGAGAAACACGACAGAACAGACAACCCACAACCGTCTGATGTGGTGCAGGATTGTTATAGGAGGGCTGATCCCAAAGAAACTGGGGCAATAGCCTGGAAAAAGAAGAAGACATAGGTATTTATAAATACAGAAAAACACATCCCCAATATATTCATGCCTTACATTTTATTTCCATCCGACATTTGATATCGGATCGGGCAATGTGAAACGCTCTTATGTCTAATAAAAATAGGTCAAAGAAAAAATAAAGTTCATAGTTCGTATAATCCACGATGACGCTCGGATTTGTCAAATCTAACCATTGACAACATGGCAATACGTGTCAAGGCACGCGTCGTCGTGAATGACACGATCTATAAGTGCCTAGGTACGGTCACGTCTGAAAATATTGATACGAAAAAAGTGCCACGGACACGACTTTATTGCCCATATATTAAGGTAGTGTATACATATTTTTGGCACATTTTTAGTATCGATATTTTCAGACGTGACGGTAACTGAATTCATTGTAATTACGAGTATTCTCGTTTTTGAAGACGATATTGAAGAATTATTTAATTATTTAAATTGTTCAATCGAGCCGAGCCTAGAGAGAGAATGTGTTAGGTATATTTCGAAGAAACAAAATGCTAATCTCTTCGTAAAACATGTGTGCTTAAATGGTAAATAATAACTAACTGCTTTGGCTCAGCGATCCAAAAAGAATCTTGGCCTCCGAAACGAGAGAACGCCACCTGTCCCGATCCAGCGCGGTTTCCTGCCATGAATTGGCATTCAGCCGACGCAGGTCCGCCTCCACGACATCACACCAGCGGTACCCGGGGCGCCCGATCGGTCGACGGCCGGTTGGTCGCCCCAAGTACGCTTCCTTGACTACGCGATCCTTCCCCATTCTGAGTAGGTGACCGAGCCAGCGAAGTCTGTGGGATTTACTTACGCCTATGATAAATAATAATTATTTGAATTTCCATTTTAGTTTAGTCATGTTGATTTTATTTTTGTCTGTATTTTGACATTTATCTTCTTATACTAAGCCGGTTTTAATGAAATCCTCTCTTAATGCGCGCTTTATGTTTTTTACTTTGCATTCCCGCCTAAGTAACGGAAAGAAGGTTTATTTACATTCAAATTTTGTTGTCAAACTAACCAAGATGGTTGACAGCAGCCCAAAGCAATCAATTCGTCAATCGGAACCTATCTAAGAAACCATACTGCCGTGTCGTGGTTTTACCCGGTGTCTCGTGTTTTGGAGTAATCTCCCCTAGACATTATTTAGCACATTAATTTATTCAGAAATGTAACATTTAAGTAATAAAAATACGGTAAAGCTCAACCAAAATGTCATAGAGACCATCTATGGAAGGTAGAGGCAAGGAACAGGATCTCCATATACCAAAAAGGGTCCGACAAAAAACCATAAATAGGTGGCGCTACAATACCTAGAATACTTGAGAAAAAATCTAATCATGGACAGCGCACTCCACTCCGTCAATAATGCCGAGGTTGTTAGCTACTCTAGCGCTACTCTGGAGAGATTTGGAACTATTATTTATAGCTGACATCTGGACACTTTTGCAACAATTCTGCTTAAGGAGTTTCTGTGCCTTGTCTGTTGCCTGCCTCTACGTTTAATCAATTCTTTATTTTTCTTGTATCTTTTTACTGAGGTGTGCCAATAAAGAGTATTCTATCTATCTATCCTTGCCTCTACCTTCCATAGGACCATCTTTCGCGCGCGATGTATACGTGTGACAGCGTCAGTTTCTGTGAAAGGTGAATTGGAATTTGGCCTGAACTCTTCCTTTTTCGATCCGTCGTTGAATTCGTTTTAAATTGAGCGGTATCCGTTTTTGCGGCGACGAAAAAAGGTTCGTTTGAAACTATTTCCTGCAGCGGTTTTAGATTTCTGTTTGTGTTTGAGTAAGTTGGGCTGCTATTGGAAATGGGTTTTAGAGTGCAGCGAATTTTTTATAACACATAGTAGACTCAAAAACCAGAGCAACGTTAAATTTAAATGAGTTTAATTTAAAATGGCGAGTTAAAGTTATGCAACTTTCCTGTAGATATCATAAAATAAACGGACTAATTCCTAATTTTGGTACGAGTACTTTATCTATATAGGCATTTTAATCCTTCTCCTTCTTCAAATTTGTATAATGAAAGTCTTAGGGAAAAGTATCCAAATCATTAACATATGTAATGTCAACAGAAAAGTCGCCGTCGCCGATTTCCTGAACGTTTCTGACCCAAGTTTCGATGCCTATTTATTTAGGAGTCCAGAAGTATCCTAAAGGTTTATTTCATTGCCTATCTACACAGATATATACTAGGTAGGTGTTTCAACTTAATGTTATCGAATAAAGATAAGCAGTATCTATCTAGAAATGTTGGAATCTAAATCATAATACGAAATAAGTTCAAAATTATAGATAGGCTGCAGCTTCGATAATTATTCGGTAATCGGCAAGGTTCCCAATGTTCGTATTTGGCCGAATTATTCGGTTAACGTGCAGAATATTCGACTAATATTTTTATTATGTTTGTCTTGTTGCAACGCTGTGTAATGTAAGCTTCTGCAGAACATTTCAAGTAATCTTCCATCAGGTTACGTTTCCCATTGCCAATGAGACACAGTATGATGGGATATGTTGAATCCATAGGATATTTTGATTATTTGAAGACTGTTGATTTTTTTTTTTTGCAAGTCCCCTTGTGTATTGACCAGTTTGCTTCTATGTTCTAGGCAATCCCCTAGGAATCAATTCATCTTTATACTTGCTAATGTAATTGTAGCATTTTCAAATGGTTTCTTAGAATGATACAGATAAACCGAATACTTCGGCCGAATATTCGGTTCGGTAATATCCGAATCGAACATTTTTATTTGCTTTGATTTCATTTTTTATTGCTTTGACCCAATAGTGTGGGGTATCGTCGGATAGGTCTTTTAAAACGAATACAGGACTGCAACATCTATTTTATTTTAGAAAATAATAAAATACGCCCCCCCCCCCTCTAACTTTTGAATCATTAGTCCAAAAAATATGAAATTAATCGTGAAACAAAAACTTAGTAAATACTTTGAATGAAAACTATAGCGAACTAGCCGTTTTTTAGTTATTGCAAAAATCTTTTCTTCTTAATAAAAATACGTACAAAATGCTGCGAAGGTACTCCCGTATATGCTTATAATGTACATGATACTTACTAATTAATAACCCTCGTTTAGCCTGTTCTGACAGAAGGGTAACTACGAAACCCTACACTGAACATGGCCTGGCATGCTCTTGGCCGATTTTTATTTAAAGTTTGCATAGGCAGCTTGTTTTACCAGGAATGTTTTCATTAGCGGGTACAACTGTAGCTGTAGGTACCTACAAAGAGTACAAAGTATGAAGTTATAAACACCAACACTTAGGTATAACTAACCTTCGGTGTACCTTAATGTCTTAACAATAAGGTATACGACAAGTCAGTTAACAATGTACGAGGGCACAGACAGTATTATGTGGAAATGCACGTAGGAGTGTGCGTCAGAGCCAAAGGAATGAAGTGAGGAACGTTGGATGTTTTTAATAGACCTCCTGAGTCACGGCCGTCAGAAATGAATGCTATCATTGTATATACAGGCCTAAAACGAGGCTAACAAAAAGATACGATGGTATTCTATTGTTTCTTGAGATAGAATTATCATGTCGTATGGTGTCGGTATTAACTTTCGTATGCGCCTGTCAAAAATTTGCCAATTTATTTAGCAACCATGATATCTTCGTGTTTAAGTTGAATTTAGTTGAATATATATGGAGCAGATCTGCTCCTAAGCAAGGTTCCTTACCGCATGTAATAAAAAATATTTGTTGAAATTTGAACTTTAATGGTTGTCAAGGGAGTTGAATATCATATCCGCCATATATGGCTTCGTTTCCTATGGTGCTCATCGATCACCCGTCATAGAAAATGACGTATCGGACGCTACGGCACGGTCTAGCGTGAGTCATCCTTTACGGCCACATCTCAAAATATATGATTTTATGAGATTAGAAAAAAGTCCAAGTACAACGGGATATTATCCAAGGAAATCAGGAGTGTTTTTCCTCCGAGAGTTTTTTTTTTCGTCAATCTATCCTAGGAAAATGGATGAACCAAACCAACCAATCGCTTAATTTATGTCGTAGGTGTTAGGTAGGATGTAAGTATCGTAAGTTATTCGTCTATACAGCAATTCTAAAGCATTTTTAAAGCAATTTTTTTTCTATAAAACAAAAAAGTAAAAACTGTTCCCGTACGCTTGTCTGCAACCGACGTGGTATTAAATTAAACTTTCATGTTACTTATTGGTGCCTTAATAAAATGGTGGTATAAGAAAAAAAAAATTTTTTGCTTTATAAATAATTTTTCATTTTTTTCACATTCATATTAGCCACCATTTATAAATGCATAATATAATATGAATTTAGACACAATATCGGTAGGTGACCTAGTGACCTTGACCTTTGTCTCCTGCATTCCTTGCATACCAGGTCTTATAATAGCTAAGTCTGGCTGGAAGCACTCGGTTCTAAATAGCCTCGCTATTTTTGTCGCCAGTACGAATGTCTACTCTAAATACCACACTTCTTGTGAATTGCTGAGACCCGGGAACTTAAATAATGTATGGAAATCATTGATGTACGTAATAGGGGTAGATGAGGTACCAGGCGCTCGATCGTGAGCCACAAAATATAGGTTCCGGGACCTATATTGAATTAGTCGTACGGGTGACGCTGAAGTGTCAACATTGTCATCAAATTCGATAAAATATTGCCAAAGAATGCCGTGTTGCGCCTTTTTCCAGTGCTTCAATAGCTCCAAGCACAAAACAAAGCTCACGGTATCACTTTCCATTCGTAAGTACTGTTATAACATTTGAAAACATAATTTTTTCTAAATAATATTTAAAATTTCCTTGTTATTGAGTGAGCGCGACAGCTAAATAATGCATTACCCATGTGAGAAACACGTTTATCCGAGTGTCAAGTAGGCATGCCCTCTTCATGCATTGTAGAGTCAGCAAACTTTTTATAAATATGCAACTTTTTAAATCATGTGCTCCTATTCCTTGAAACTATAGAATGTAACCGGTTTTTATTTTAATATACGAATAACCGGTTGTTAACCAAAAATCCAGTTTTTCTGATAGTATTTTTAAAACAATATCTTGCATTAACTTGAAACCCAAATATCGGGAATAGTCCATCAAAAATTACTAAATAGTACTTGTACAACAATAGGAAAACTATGGACAACATTTTTAACCAGAGCTTGGATTTACAATTTTAATATGCGAGTTATAGTGTAGTTTTAAGATGTATTTATGTATGTTGAAAACTGTGTAAAAAATATTTAGAACAGATATTAAATCAATCAAATTTAACCTATTTATTTACTTCCTTTTATCATAAACAAAAGAAATAAATAATAATCATCTCTATTTGTCAAGTAAAATGTATCACGACTCAACGACTGGTCTGGCCTAGTGGGCAGTGACCCTGCCTATGAAGCCGATGGTCCCGTCCCGGGTTCAAAGTTCTGATGATGGAATCCATGAAGAATTGAGGGAACACCTAAAATCTTATAGGTACACATATAGTGATTTTTGTAGTTTTTGTCTACAAATTAAGCATTTTCATCCAAAAACTGGCAATTAGTGTAGTGGAACTGCTGATGATGAACAGAACGAAACTCCCTAACTACGTATTTACCGTTTGACTATTTGTTTTAATTTGTCCTCTTTGTAGAGCAACTAAGGTGATGAAAATGAAAACGATGAAAATCAGAACGAATACTTTAAATTGAACATTCTAATGTAAGGGCACGCTGCCGTCTCAAATCGAGAAAAGTGGGACATTGCTAATTTCGCCTTCGATAGGGAATGATTTAAAAAAATATAACATTTTGCAATTTTTTTAACTAAAAATGAGTATGAACGTTAAAAAAATGAAAACTATTATGTTTAGAGAAAAAAACTTTAACTTATTTCTATTTTAAAACGAGCTGCAGCAGTGGAAATGCCTAGCGATTGAATTGTGAAAATTAAAAATGATGTTCGGTTTCGTTTTTGATACAATTTTTTTCTCTCCATAAATTATAATTTTCCTATTTATACCGCCCTCTACGCATATTTTTTTTAATTGTATAGATAAACTATCGGTTTTACATATAAAATACATACGGTTTTACATATTTTATTTAGTGTGTTAGCGAAAAAATAATTGTTTTCCATAAAATAAATAAAGTGCCTATTTATTTTAATTTCGTATATATTTTATAAATATTTGTTTCCTGACGCTACCTAATAAAGACCGACGTTGAAGGCGCTTATTCCCATGACTTACAACTTGTCCAATATAAGTGAATCCGTATACGTATCGTAGCTATGAATAAACAAGGTTCACACTTTTATATTGGTTCTCTGAGTCGTGCGCTCGGCGAACGATTGGAATATATAAATACCAGGAGTAACTACGAATTACCAGTGATTACAATATTGTCTCTTGTCAAGCGTACCTGTCTTTTCCGAAAAACCATCAGAAGTGAAACCTCGAGATCCCTATCAACTGAGATCATATCGTTATACTGGTTTTCTCGAGGCGACACGTTAGTTGAACATAGTGAATAGTCGACCAGGGTTTCAGAAGTAAAAAACGAGGGTCAATTTCATGCTTTAAAAATATGATAGTCAATAATTTGATATTAATCTCAGTGTAACTCGCTCGCTCAGATATTTGCTTGAGAGAGACGGTCTAAGATTAGGTAATATCAAATCATTGATATTTTTTAAAAATCGAAATGACTTAATATCACTTTAAGACGACAATGTAAGAAGTATGTACGTCTCGCCTACACATTTGTATAATGTTATTAGTTTTTCTCTGTTGCACCTCGAGGAATACGCAAAATATAGGGGTCTCGCTTGCGCAGCACTGTTAACTATATTTGGTTATCCTTGTTGCTCGTTGTGCACATGTACATTATAATGGTGTGTAGTATTTGCAAATGAATGGGTGCTGGACCAGATTTTAGTTTTGTCAACTATTAACGTCACATATCTACCCCTTTTACTTACATCAATGATGGAAATGACTATTTCCAACAACTACCGCAACAACGAAAAAAACGTGACTACGTGACTTTTCGTAGCCTCCTGTTATCTCGATAATTTTTACATTTCGTTCGGCGTTTGTCGAAGTACGAACTGTATGATTGTCCTCTTTGCTAAGCTCCTAGGCACGCTCGAAAATCGTTATTTAAGTCGGTATTCTAACGGTAGAGGCAGATCAAGTCAGACTAAGCTAAGTTGGCAGCGATTTTGACAGCAGCAGTGGCAGATTAGGTAATATTTGCGTAACTGCCCGTTAGCTTAGTAGTGGGTTCAGATTCTGGCAAGGTCAATATTACCAATATTTTACATGTTGTTTCTGAGTTACGGATAATTTACAGTAGGTACCTAGGTATTTAATTTACCTATTAAATGTAATGTATGATATCGGCCTCTACTTATAATATCATATCGTCGCACCCAGAGCATGTATGTAACCCTTATTAAGCTTAGTGGGCTATGGAACTATACTTGCCGGCAAACTAACTGGCGACTGAGATCCTAAATATCACACTGAGAGTGAAAGAGATGGCATTATGACCTGGCTCGCCACTTAGTTCAGCGGGAAGTTTAGGTCGAATTTCTGTAAAGGGGCGGCCCCGGTCCGGTCTAGCGTGAGTCAACGCTAGACCGGCCCGGGGCCGGGTCGTAGCTTCTGGCGCTTCATTTTCTATTAAAAGCACCACGTGATCACCGATCAGCCGTCATAGAAAATGACGTGTCGGACGTGTCTGGCCCGGTCTAGCGTGAGTCATCCTTAAAGGATACTTAAGGGGCTCCCTGGCGCCAATGACCTTCGATCTAAATCCCTTAGTTTTCTAATGTATTTTGTAGCTTATCATATTGATAGAAACGGCTTTAAGCAATATAGATTTTTAACATCAAAATAAACAGGCCAAAAAACTGGTTTTCTAGACATAACTTGTGTGTTAATTAGTTTAAAATTAAAATCTCTGACAAGTTTTTGGAGACGTCAAAGACAAACTCAAATATATAGATTTGGTATATGTAACATCTTTCACATTAATCGAATGACGAAAAAAGTGTTTTTTAGTCAATGTTTTAAAAAAATCATATAGTAATAAGAACTAATTTCTTTCAAAATCCGGGAGACCAGAATAGAGATAAAATATTGAAGAATCGATAGCCGTTCGGCTTATAATTCTATCTGTAGTGCAAATGTGAAGGGAAGGCTGCTCTGGCATCCAAAAAACTCGGTGTGCTCAATAAAGCGAGGCGATACTTTACTCCGGGGCAAAGACTGCTGCTATATAAATCGCAAGTCAGACCCCATATGGAGTATTGCTGTCACCTTTGGGCAGGAGCACCTGGATGCCAGCTTGGACCCTTGACTCAGTCCAAAGGCGCGCTGTGCGAATCGTTGACGATCCCAAACTCACAAGCGGTATTGAACCTTTAAGTCTAAGGAGAGACTTTGCCTCCTTGTGTGTGTTCTACCGCTTGTACAATGGGCCGTGCTCTGAGGAATTGTTTGACATGATGCCAACGGCCACTTTCTATCACCGCACCGCTCGCCGTCGGCAGGGTGTTCACCCTCACACCTTAGAACCTAAATGGTCGCGTACTGTGCGGTTCAAGAGGAATTTCCTCCCGCGGACGCTCCGGCTGTGGAATGAGCTCCCTTCCGAGGTTTTCCCGAGGGTCTACAGTATGGGGTTCTTCAAAAAAGGAGTGTACAGGTTTTTAAAGGGTCGGCAACGCGCATGTAACACCTCTGGAGTTGCAGGCGTTCAGGTGACTGCTTACCATCAGGCAGGCCGTATGCTTGTTTGCCACCGTCGTGGTATAAAAAAAATGTACGAGTAACGACTCAAAACTTGACAAAAATCGATGAAAACCGCGAAGAGAAAGTAGTCTGTATCTTTGTAAGTAAATAATCTAATTATCTAATTAATATAATATGTGCCTACTTAATCTAATCTTAATGATTCTGCAATCAGCACTGTTTAATTCCTTCGTAATGTGTAATTATTCACCACTTTATCGTAATGTTATATCATAATTAATTTTCTTAAGATTGTTGCCATAAACAAGTTATGCCAATAGGGTCGTTTCCATCTACAAATCTTAGGGTAGAATTGTATCCCAATAAATTCTTTTGGATTATAAGAACATGTTAAACTACTTACCTGTAATGACCATATTTTTGTAAATATTGAATTTAAAATATCTTTTGGCACACGTCACGTGACCAAACTCGAAACGTCATTGAATATTCTGATGACGTCACAACTCTCGGATTCACACTGTTGACTAAACAATAAATGACAAATGTCAGTTTACAGTTCGTATCTTCTACGTGTGTATGAAGTTATGTGTCAAACCGTAAACTGTGACGTCACACAATTTTCAAAGAGCGTTTTGGGCGCGAAAGCATCTGTCAAAATATATTTTGTTAAAAAAAAAAAAAAAAAAAGCCTTTAATTTCTCGACCACAAAGAAATAAAAATAATACACATCTGATAAATTAACAATAAAAAGGGTGTACGAGAACCCCTCTATAGGGTATAGGCCTCCTCCAAGGTTTTCCAAAGCTCTCTGTCTGAGGCTGTTGCTATCCAGTTTGGGCCAGCGACTGCCGCTAGATATTTTGTTAATTTAACATATTTAAAGCCGTTTTTAGTATAAAAGTTGAATTTTAGGGCAACTTTTAGTTAATATAGAACGTAATATGAGCGTTTCAAAAAATTGGAAACAACCCTATTAAGGTGATAATACTGCAAAAATATTTCCTATATGTCATCATTAAGTAACTTTGTGGATAAATATTAAACCCCGGAGTTTGAAGAAAATAGTGTATCCAATTAGCCTCAGTTGTTTAAAAAAGTTAATGGTTTTGGTGTTCATTTCCAAAACTAAAATATAACCAATATTACAATGTAAAAAAAAGGCAAAATTGTTGATAAAATTATAAAAAAAATGTTGGCTTTCAAGCGGATGTTACGTAAGCATGTATTCTATAAATATGTGGTAGTTTATAAGTATGGTTTGCTTTCTTTGTTCATTTTTTTTTCTCTGCACCAATTCTAGGTATCTCTGTTTAGCCCTACGGTTGACTGGTAGAGAATATCATTTAGCATTAAGTCCGCCATTAACAAATAAATAAATTTCCATATACCTATGAAGATTTCATGCTTAATTGTCGTCGCAAAACTGACAGCCATTAACTTTTCTTAACTACTCACCCTGTTTTACCTATTTTCTGAAAACTTTTACCTACCTATGATATATACAAATAACTATTCCACTACACCAGCCGGTAAAGGTTCTCTTGATACTTCAAAACTGATGAGAAAGTTGCATTTTATCCACAAGAGCGGTAAAGTAATTAGATGCAAATTTGGAGTGGTTACCTCATTTTACATATTTTTTTTACATGGTGGAATTGACTTTTAAGTGATTATTTTGACTGATATAGCGTTCATTTGGATGTGATTTGTAATGTTTTACAGTTCATGTGATGAAAATGGCTATGTTTCACTGCTTATAAGATAAATATTCTATAATCTTTCAATAATCCTCTAATATTTGCAAAGTTGAAAGTAAGAATACTACCTACCGATAAATAACTTATAAAATGTAGGATGTAGATAAATAATGGTTTCGTTTTAAACTTGGCTACGTATAAGTACCTTATCTTTTAGAGGGCTCCAGGCCTTATGGTACCTACTTCCTTTTACTATTTTTCAAGTTTAATCCGTTTAGGTGAATTGTGTTTTTATTTTATTATAAACATTCGTAATCGTTGTTTTTTTCTATTTGCAAGAGTTGCAATATATTTATTTTCTTGTTAAAAATAAAATATGTATTTACCACGTACCTATCTATGCTTTAGTAATAATACAGGCCTTGTTCAATATCTTACGTCTCTACTCCGCCCAACAATGTTCAAATTGTATACTCCAAACAATCGGCCACAAATCACGCAATGTAGCCAACCACATCAAATTCAAGTGCACGGCGCGCGAGCGAGAGGGAACGGTCCCCCGTCCCGCTCGCGATCAGCTGTTGCCGGTGTGTGCGTCACGACACACCTCCCGGCGCCCGCCCCGCGCCCCTCACCGGCGCCGCCAATCAGCTGATCGCAGTAGGTCGATACGCCATCTTCGCTTCTAAACTTGAACGAAACCTAAGGGATAGTTCAACATGCGAATTTACCAAACCTATTTACATTTTATTTTATGTGTGCAATGAGTGAGTGATACTTTCTCTGCGAGTGAGAGCGGGACAGCTGAAGTTCGTTGCTTAAAATGGCCGATGCTTAGTCGTGATCGCCTAGGGAGGGGGCGATGTCGATAATATTATGTTTTATGACGGCGGGTGGTACATAAATTGGGTTTTCGTTTTACGAGACGACGATAAATTACAATGTGTCCTGCGCACTGGAATCATGTAAATTGTCGTAACTGTACCCGAGGAAGTAATTACGGAATCGCTACTCGGAACGGCCGTTATCAGACCGTGACTGAGTAGCTCGTTTTTTGCGACCACTTTTATTATATCTTTATCTCGCTCATTATATTATTCGTGATTACTTTTACCGCAGATTGTTAATGCCCGAAAGCCTCGCCGAAACCGCATTTAGGTGTAATATAGGAGTAATGTTAAAAAAGGTAGTAAAAATTGTAATATACTTACTCGAGACGGGAATCCGGGCGTTATATCAAAGCTATAAAAAGTAACAATAAACTTTTTATTATGGCTGCGGAGATAAAATAAATACATGTTTAATTTTGTCGGCGTGCGTTAGAGCAATCATCCATTAGTCTCGATGTTTATTTCGTGTTTATTACGTGGATGCTAATTCAGCGTCGCCTCGAGCTGCGTGGCGGTAATGGCGGTTACAGACGAGAACGCTTTTCTCACTAAAAGACTAAAACGATGCGTGCAGCTTAAATCTCTTTGACTGCATAATTAGTCCCGCCACGGGTAATCGCTCCGCTTAACGAATCATTATAATCTACGTTTTATTACAATCGTTTGAACCTCTCGGCTCTTTCCTAGCGCTCACATTATTCACGATTCATTGTGCTTTCAAAAGGAAATAAAACATTGCATGAATGAGTTACGTTTTTGTCCGATGAACATTTCGGTCGGCGCAAAAAGTAACAAAAACTAATAGCGGTTCGGATTAAAATTGTTTTCGAAAACTGATAGGAAAGCTGAAAAATCCTAAGTAGATCTTTCGTTTCGGTCGCTTTCTTTTTTGCGTGGGCAACGAGAAGCGGCGAGAAAGATTTGGAGGATTCGTTAAAAAACTGACAGGTAGTTAAGTGTATAATCGCATCATTCCTTATCCAAATTGAAGATCACGCCGCGCCCGCGGCGATCATTCTTTCTTGATTTATAGGCTACAAAAAATACCATTACAATTTCTGTTCTGTTTAATAAGTGTAATTACATTATTGATTATATCTAATCTACATAATTATAGTTTCCTTTAACAGTGTAGTCGTGTAGACAAATATTCTAATTAACACAATTTACGAGGACTGCTGCCGTGCAGTGTTCATTATTGGCGACGTGACATTTCGCACATTACATTTGATGGGCTTGACATTTATTGGTACTGAACAAACGTTTGATGTCGCAGTACAGATTTTAGGTTAGTTGGTACTTAAGAACACTTTGGAAGTATAACTATAGGTAAAGTTGAGCCAGTTGCGGTTGTTACAAAGGAAGAAAACCAGATAAAGCTTTTAGTTAGGCGGTTTCTCGGCTTTCCAACAAAAACCGGCGGTTCCGTCGGCAAGTTAACGCTGCTTAGAACTTGCACAAAATACACATTCTTTTACATTACGAAAGTATTTTAGACATTATTTCTGTCAATTTGCTAAATTACCTCTATAAATACGATGTCGCAAGTTGTTAGGTCATTTAGAAGGAATGTTAGTCTTCGAAACGCAGAGAAAATATTTACTGAGAATTCATTTGGAAGACATTTCGTAGGAAGCACTCTCGCTCAGCAATATACATATACATCTCTCTGAGTTTTAAACATCTTGAAATTATATAAAATTAAGTCAAATATTGGCTATAGGTAACTTTGTTAACAATATCAAGGTTTTATACCACGGTTTAATGTTTCGTGTAAAACATTAGCTATGCATCTAATTATATCCTGAGCTAGTCAAGGGCGGACGAACTAGGGCGCTATTTTAACTAGGAAACGAAACATGGCGGCGAGATGGATGAGGCACGCTATGCTTGCGTTTATCGCTGGATACAGACAAGATAAAGCGTTTTCTCTCAAGTGGTGTCGGGGAGAGATAAATGATCTGTCTGGTCTTTATCACGAACGCTAGTATAGGTTTTCGCCATTATAAAGCAGATTGATTTTTAGGTGCCGTCGGCGTTGTGAAAAAACGGTGATCCGAGACTTCCCGTGATCGTTTACGTTTCCTCATTCCAAGAACCCAACGAATGCGGATACAGCTAAATACAAAATAAAATTTTATTTCGTTCCTGTTAACGACTTTTGGAAGTAATTATGACCACCATTTTGTTCACAACGACGGTTGATGGAATCTGTTCTTTTAAAATTCTTAGTTTTTGTGTTACACCTACTTAGTTAACCAAACAGCTAGAGAAGTGAGAATTACATTTTAACTGTTTACGGAAACATTCTCAGTTAAAAAATATTTCCGTAGTATCGTACAAAGAATAATCCCATGAGCGGACATGCCTATTAAAAAAAAATATAAATCTCCTCAATAAAATATTTATGCGTTCAATTTTATTCTTAACTAGTCTAGCTGTTTGGCAGTCCAGTATTAGCCCTAAAGACATCATGATGCCTGTGATTATACCTGACCAGGACGACTTATGTGCAAAGCAGTCTGGCATACTTACGTCTTCACTCCCAATCCAAGATGGAGGCAATCCAGGGGCACTGACACACACACACGGACACACCGCGAAATAAAACGATGCTTTAGGGATTTTTGTAAAAAGATAGTTATATTTTTGGCATTGGACTATGACACAATATAATACTATGATATGCTAGGTAAGCGTTTTATAAAGACTTTTACATGCCGAATATTTGTTAATCAGACTATTCTTCAGAGGACTCTTTATATATAATTTCAACAAACATAACTGCTTACAAATGAGAGAGATACGTTCCTAGTGCCACTCGGGACTGTTCTAGAACTCAACTATTCCAAAACATAACTATTCCTAGTTTTTATTCGTAATATTTTTCTCACTTTTCATTTTTTACTCTATAGGTACATATTCATTATAATACAATTTTTGAACATATAATTATCGATATGATATCTTATACAGAATTACGCAACGAATCGGCGACGGTACAATAATTTAATCATGAAGCATCAGTTTTGCGAATAAATACGTTCGCGGGCACCGTCCGCGGGCGGCGGTCCGCAACCGTCCGGCAAACACAACAAATCAACGTTTAAACAATAACGTACATAGGTACTATTTGGTATGGTTCGTTCTCGACACGACACTTATCACTAAACTATACAAGGGAACATCACAGGGGCCGTAGCGGCTACATGTAGATCGGGAGCTGCTGCAGCGCGCGCTTGTCGAAGCGCTCGTAGGGCGCGGGCAGCCGCGCCATATCACAGTCCACCGGCAAGTAGGGGTGCGCCTTCAGCCGCGCGCGGCTCAGCTTGCCGGCCTCCAGCGCGTAGCTGTCGAAGCGGTAGCAGGGCGCCGGCTCCTCGGGCGCCCTGGCCCTCGCCGCGGCCGCGGGCGCCGGCGGCGGCACGGCGGGCGCCGGCGCCGCCCGGCAGCAGCGCCGCGGCGGCCGCGCTATGCGCCTCGCGGGCGCCGCCGCCGCTACACTGGCGTTCACCGCATCCCGCGGCAGATTGTTCACGAACGGCACCCGCCGCAAACTCTCGAGCCTCCGGAAATGTGAGGGGTGTATCATGAGCAGCGGCTCTATCTTCACGCCCTGCGGCGGCTTGGCACAGTCGGGAAGCTCGTATTCGATACTGCAGTCTACGTGTAAAGGCACCGAGTAATCCTTGGGGGCGAGCGAGGCGGGCCGCGCGTCGCGCCGGTAACCGGCGGCGAACTCGGCCTCGCTGCGGGCGTAGCCCGTCATGGCGGGACTCACGGCATGTGGCCGATCAGCTGACTGCGGCGAGCGGGCGCGCGGACGTGCGCGTCGGAGGGCGCTCGGCGCGAGACTGGTGCCTGTCGCGCCTGCGCGCCCCGCGCCCCGCGCTGGCCGCGCCCCCTGCTAGTGCGAGGCCCCCGTCTAGCCCGGGACTATCGACAAATCGATAAACGAGACTAGGGTTACCAGTGTACTACTCTAAAAAATCTTTATAAAATATTTGGATTTTTTATGTTTAATCTTTAATTCGATGTCTGTATCTAAGTATTACTAAATAGAGACAATAGAGTGCATGGTGCATCAGGCGCATACGAGGAAGCAAATTATCGAAATGTTGACCCTAAAGTTATATGAAAATATTCTTCAGAAGACCCGATATTGTGATAGAATTTCAACATTATTGATTTTAGAAGGCACGTACGATTAAAAATTGATAATGTGACTGCGGTTTTTAGAAACGAGAGTTAAGAAATATTTAAAACATTATTAATATGGCAGGGACCACCAAAAAGTCAGTTATTACAATAAACACCAGTATACGCCGTTATTTTATGAATATCTCACATATCCCGGCATTGGGTACTTTCTTGAAGAAGTTTACCTCATTTTGAGAAACGTCTACCTATATTCTTAATGGGGATAAGTTCTCAGATTTTAGTTTGGAAAGTTACCTGTAGGAACTTAGACAAATTTCAGAGATTGAAAGATCTTTCAAAGTAGAATCATTCGCAATTTTGGAAACTTTGCACATCAGGGTTGCAACTAGATAATCATAAGACAAAAAATATTTTTAACCTTACATATTCGTATTTTCACTTCATTCCCAACATACTTCTTGAAATAATAATATTCTCCGGAAATTTCCTCACGCCTGACAACCCCAACCTCGACTCCTTACTACGTGCGCAGTGCAGAATGTCAAACAGCTGACTACACTCAATGAGGTTATGTAGGAAATGGCCGCCGCCGGATTCAAGGAACATGCACTTGCCAGAAATCTTGAGGCGTTGTCAAAACAATGGAATGCAATGTAATGCTACGACATAAAGAAAACAGGTCTATTAGGTATTATTAATAAACCTCTAATTTACAAGCTAGCTGTTGTAAACATTAAAATCAGGTATGCCTATGAATGATGGTAATGAATTAATGATGGTATCTTCTTCTTTAAATTGCTCTTTCAATCCCTTATATTATACTGATTCATATGACTGTAATTTTATCCTGCGTTGTGTACATTAAAGTGTTTACATATGAATACATGAAAGTGGAGACTGGCGCGAAATCGACTTTTCGTTTTCAGTATTTTAATATTTGTATGGAATTTGTTTTTCTCTCCTATATAAATAAAAAAATCGAAAGTAATAAAACGAAAGCACATAGCTATGTTTAATATTCATCAAACAATGTAAACATATTTCCATTATGTCAATATCCAGAGAGGAAAATGGGGGCTACAATTTTATTGAGAAGCGGCCGTCCCACTTCCTCTTAAAGTTGAAGAATTAAGTACCGGTTCGATTCGAACTTACAGATACGTCAAATATTAGGTCTAGATCTCAAATATAGATATGGATCGGATTTATCAGTGTCCAAAGCGACGTTTTTGTTTGAAGAAACGTCACTTTTGACACTGACATATCCGATCCATATCGTATATAGAGCTAATATTTGACGTATCCTAAAGTTCGAATCGGGCCGTACGTCGTATACAGAAAGACGTATTTCGATTTAAAATTAAATAGAAATGTAGTTACGCTTCAGTTGGCCGGATTAAAGTTTGTCTGCCAGTTCAGTTTCCCTAACAAGTAACAAATTGTGTTTTCAAACAGTTTGGTTTGGCTGGAAGAAGCTGAAAGAAGAAAAATGATACATACATATTTGCAGCTCCCGCAAAATTATAAGAAATAACACACCAGTGCACCAAATTTAGAAAGGTCAGTTGAATATGTGGGTCATAATATATGTACATACATAATTCCTTCTTACGATGACAAATGTTAGCATAGGTAAGTATTTTTACCTTGGGCAAAGGTCGTCGTTTTTACCACGCATGAAATTAATAATTCTCAGCTTGGCCTATTGCTTCGCTTCGCTGTTAGGCAATAATTTCGCCCATTTACAGAAAACTGTATAGAAATACATCATTTTACGGTGCAAATAACTAGAATTCAAGTATGAAAAATGGAAACTGGCTCAATTTCCCAAGAAATCTTTTACAAGCGAAATAAAAGCGGGAACACTAAAGAGAAATTCTTCATAAGTATACTCGTTTTTATTGCCTGAGTGCATTCAATATAAAATGTGCATTATACTCGACAGAAACCTTACCCTGGTAAGCTCCGGGGGTATTCTAATTTAAGTACAGTGCTCAGCTGTTATTGCTTTCCCTCCAGGACCAATATTAATGTGATCCCTAAATACATATAAATCTCCCTAATTTTTGGGTTTTCTTATACTGGTTTCTTTAAAGCGATATAGTAGGTAAAGTGATGGAATAATACCCGTTGCACGGAACAATGACCGACTGTACCCTCTTGTGACGAAAATAATTGCTTTTCGAACAATATGCCGCCGTGATTGTAGGTTCGGGGGTGTGTAGAAGTCCCTACTGTTCTGTTCCATTAAACGTAAAAGGTTTCATCGAGTTTAATGGCCGAAAGGACTTAGAGCAGTAATAATGCGTTCGGGATGTATGTTATGTTTTAGGGATAAACGTTATTGTGTTACCTATTAGTCCATCAAAGTGTCTAGATTCTATATTTTTTAATAGATCTACTTTATCTATTTGCGTGTCTATTGGTTGCGTTCGCCTATTCCCAAATCACTTTATTTTTAACACCGACTGCAAACACTTTAAAACAATAATATTGTTCAAAATGACTATTAAGTAATGAAATATTATGTAAATGTTGATCATAAATTTTATATTTATTTATGTATTTAAACTTTATTACGCAAAAGAAAAACTTAATGTACAAAAGGCGAACTTAATCCCATGATGCATTCTCTACCAGCCAACCTTAGGGCAAAGCAGAAAAAGGTTGTAGGCGGTGCATTTAAAACTAAAAGAAATTGTTATTGAAAGAATTAGAAACCAGTAATACAGATTACAGGCAAATCTTAATATTCCCACATAAGTTTAGAAATCCGAAATTCATCTGATTCGTTCATTTACACATTTAAGCACCTTAGCTTAAGCTTCTTACAGAAAGAGATTATAAACACTTCCTTCTAAAAAAAACACTAAAATTTTTTGAACAATACTTAAATATTTATTATCTATTATGCCCTATT
This sequence comes from Cydia pomonella, assembly GCF_033807575.1. Classification (NCBI taxonomy): domain Eukaryota; kingdom Metazoa; phylum Arthropoda; class Insecta; order Lepidoptera; family Tortricidae; genus Cydia; species Cydia pomonella. The sequence goes on along the minus strand of NC_084721.1, from coordinate 19,388,511 downwards.
GTGTACTTTAGGTAATAGGCTAAGGTACGAGTATGTGTAATTTTAAGAAAAGACTTGAGTATATTGCCTATTGAAACGACGTCTACATCATTTATTAATTTTTTTATGCCACTCAAGTACGGACACACATTAAGGTTCACAGTCCCGAATGCATATTCAACAAACTTCAATGCTGACAATGCTAGAGGCCTGACAATGCAGGTCGCAGGTTCAATTCCAGTAATTGTATGCAAAGCATGAAGCATTAATGACACAAAAGACGTGTCTTTTGTTGGTGACGTGAGAAATGGTGACTCGATTACTTTGAGAAGTTGAGTGTTAATACGTTTAATGTATATAGGATTCTATATTAAGTTCTATCAATGACAATGTTCTCAGTAGTAATTGTTTCATTGAAATCCTATAGTTGCATAACAAATAGTTATATTTATATTCGTAATTGCTTTGTAAATTGAAGAATAAACGACTTTTCTCCTTGTTTTCATACCTATCAAATATTATACAGGGCGTCCCAAGACACTTACTGGTACTTTCCCTTGATGTCCCATATAATAGTCTTGGGACGCCCTGTATATTAGTATAGTAGTATAAGCGTTTCCATCTAATGCTAAATAAGGGGTGAGGTGGACAACAACTGCTTAAATTACGTTGACGCATAGACCGCATAGTTAACATACATACTGATTAGCGAAAAGAAAACACTCGCACGTCACAAACTGTGTTAATCTTTGTTTTGTTCGGTTCTTAGAGTTTAGGTAGAAATAATGTGTTCTATTTGAAGTCGCTTGCACTACCGAATACTGTCTATCGTCTAATTACAAGATAATTAATTCAATACATTGGCCCTTCCAAAGGGCCTGGCTCCATTAGTGCGTTACGTTGCGTTGCGCCGCATGCTACGTCGCAGCGTCAACCTTGCGTCGTTTTACATATAGGTATATTTTTATGACATACTATACTAATGCGTTGCGACTGGAATTCGGCGAAATTGACAAGTCTTTTAAGGAGCTTAATATTAGAAAGTAAAGGTAATTGAGACATAGGTTGCGGCTTGCTGATAATATACCTACGAAGGTGTTTGATACCGAAATAGAATTTCGTCACTAATAAAGATAAGATCAGATCAGATCAGATCAGATCAGACCGATAATGTCCCTTTATTTATCTAACGTGCGTGTGACGAATATGAGATTGCTGCACGTGACGACCGGTTATTTTCATAATACATTACATTAGACATAAAAATTTTTCTGACACGAACATATGTTTGTTAACATGATAAAATTGTCTTGTTATCATAGTTCCTACTTTATTTATTTCTAATGACAAGAAATGTTTCATAAATTAATGAACATTAAGGATTTCCTGTAGTTTAAGCGTACCTAATTTCTATACCTAAGGGGCCTAGCTAAAATAAACGAATAGAAAAAATATATTGGAATGACAGATGCTACGAAAAGTCATTATCCTATTTCCATACATTACATATTTAAGTTTCGAATGGCGTTTTCTATCAAAGAATGTCATCTTGGCTAGGCCCCCTAAGTACAGTAAACAGTATTTGTAAAAATATAAGACCCAGCAAATTTAAAGCTAATTATTCATGTCATTTAATAAATAAAATGAGCTTTGTCAATCACTAGCTTAGTACAGAAAGTTTTTAGATTTCATAATAACAGTACATACTGACAATTGTACGTTCTGTGGTCATTCTTCCATGCATATGAACCCCAGTACGCACACGGCACACGGCTCGGCTTAAAATATAACTAGATCCTGCCCAAAATGGTTCCGTGAAAATTGTACTACAATATTAGAAACATTTCTGATCATTGCCAGACCTTATAACGTTGTATTAAGGTTTATTATAGATCAGCAATGTGTCGACGTACGATTATAGAAATAAGTCAGCATGGGATATATTATTATAGTCAGTGTTGTCACATCTACCAACTTTTGGGTAGATCTACCTATTTTGCCTGCGTTCTACCTATCTACCTCCCTCGGCCTGAAATCTACCTGTTTTTCAAAATGGTACAATTGTAAGTAATTCTCAATACATGTGACGGAACATTACTTAATTTCTACCGAATTTAGATTCGATGTAATGAAAACTTGCCAAAGAAACAGATTATACAAGCAGATTCATTACCTACAAGCAATGGAAATCCTCATTTTTGTTTAGACTTCTTTAATAAACACGTGTACTAATATCACAATATTAAATACTCATAAATAATTTGAAAATTTCTATACACATTTTTAATCATAACAAAGCCTCGGACAGACAGACAGACAGACGGACATGGCGAAACTATAAGGGTTCCTAGTTGACTACGGAACCCTAAAAAACGTACTTGCTATTAAGTGGTACATCTACCTGTTTTTCATTTTAAAACCACCCATTTCTACCTATTTTTGCACCCTGTTCTACCACTTCGGCAAAATTGTATGTGACAACACTGATTATAGTGAAGGGATTGTATGACGTGGTGTTTGCTGCTTATAATCTGTTTTTATGAAGGTTCTTTTTTAATTCGGCTCTTAGCTTGTCCCCTTTACTATTTAGTGTAATCTGATCCTTAGATTTGTGAATTATTTCTTTAGTTTTAAAAGCATAATATGCATATATTTTAAAGCATAATATGCATATATTTTAAAGCATAATATGCATATATTTTAAAGCATAATATGCATATATTTTAAAGCATAATATGCATATATTTTAAAGCATAATATGCATATATTTAAAAGCATAATATGCATATATTTAAAAGCATAATATGCATATATTTTAAAGCTAGATAATTACGGAGGATTTTCAACTCTTTGCAATGAGAGTGACCTAGAAATGACGTACTTACAATCCCTCTGGTGTTGCGGGTGTCCATGGGCGGCGGTTGTCGCTTACCAACAGGTGATCTGTCTGCTCGTTTGCCTAATATCATAAAAAAAGAAGTCGCTATAAATAAATTGGCTGTCCGACGACGGCGAACAAAGTAGGAAGTGTCGTTATCAACATCCTACTTTTATAAGTAATAAAAATAGTGGGGATTCGGTTAAGGGCATATCTTGGTATTCTGATTAGGAAAAAGTAGAAGTAAAAATTCTTTTGATTAAAAAAAAATTCGTCCTTTGTACGGAGAGTTGGCCGACTTGGAAGACTATACGTATATCCATAGAAAAAAAATAACGTCACGTTTAGTTTCCCCACTACTATGGAAGGTAGAGGTACCAGGAATGCAATCTCCATAGGCAGAACTGATGCAAAAGTGTCCAGCTATCAGCTATAAATAATAGTTCCAAATCTCTCCAGAGTAGCTATGAACCTTGGCGTTATTGACAGAGTGAAGTGCGCTGTCTATGATTAAATTTTTTCAAGTATTCTAGGTATTGTAGCGCCACCTATTTAAGGTTTTTTGATGACACTTTATGGTATATGGAGATTCCATTCCTTAGCTCCACCTTCCATACCTACTACGCTAGCCTATGGACGACCTGGAAACCTAGCCAAGATGCCAATCGTACATCGAAACGCCAAATGAAAAGAAAGAATGTGATGACAGGTGCTACGAAAAGTCGCGTGACTATTTCTATTAAATTATTTCAGTTTCAATTGGCTTACTATCAATTATTGTCATTTTGGCTAGGCCCCGTAGAGAATTGTTAGCTTCATGGATACAAGGGCTGTTTTTGAGGGGGGGGTTGAATGTTTTATAAGTGGATGAGGGACGATTTATTTTTCCGACGAAATTATTGGGTGCTTCAAACGCTTGATCAATGGTTTATTGTTTAAGCCGTCGCCATTGTGACTCACTCCGCCCGTTTCTATCTTTGTATGGTCTGTATAGGTTTTTTTTTTTATACCACGACGGTGGCAAACAAGCATACGGCCCGCCTGATGGTAAGCAGTCACCGTAGCCTATGGACGCCTGCAACACCAGAGGCATTACATGCGCGTTGCCGACCCTTTAAAAACCTGTACACTCCTTTTTTGAAGAACCCCATACTGTAGCCCCTCGGGAAAACCTCGGCAGGAAGATCATTGCACAGCCGAAGCGTTCGCGGGAGGAAATTCCTCTTAAACCGCACAGTACGCGACCATTTAGGTTCTAGGGTGTGAGGATGGACACCCTGCCGACGGCGAGCGGTGCGGTGATAGAAAGCGGCCGTCGGTATCATATCAAACAATTCTTCAGAGCACGACAGCCCATTGTACAAGCGGTAGAACACACACAAGGAGGCAAAGTCTCTCCTTAGACTTAAAGGTTCAATACCGCTTGTGAGTTTGGGATCGTCGACGATTCGTACAGGTAGTTTTTAAAGACAGAATATAAAATAAATAAATATACTTATAAAATAAACTTCAACCTCAGAATCCCACGGTCAGATTTTGCGGAAAAGATATCTGACGACCGGTCTGGTCTAGTGACCCTGCTTATGAAGTCAATGCTCCTGGGTTTGAATCCCGGTAAGGGTGTTCCTGAGTCCAGGGGTGTTTTCTATGCATTTAGGTATTTGTATAAGTATTATATATATCGTTGTCTGAGTACCTACAACACAAGCCTTCTTGAGCTTACCGTGGGACTTAGTCAAACTACGTAAGAATATTATATACTTAATATTTATTTTATTAATTTATATATTCGCCTTTATACCTCAGTTTATGTACATTTTATGTGAACCAATTTTTGTATAATAAAGTGATACTATTACTGGGTACTACATACTACATATATATATTTATGTCTGGTACTAGTTTTCGTTGCGACATATATTTTAATGCAAAGAAATTAGAGCGAATAAAAGTTTTACACACTTTCAAAAATTCTACTTGGCCTAATTTCTTCAGTTCGAGGTTTTATTAGATATCAATAGCAACGTTAGATATTTTAGTACTTCCTGTTTTTTTGTTATATTTATGAAAATATACTGCATCAGAACTTACGGATCGATTCGAAGAATGATTAAAACACGTTTAAGATCTTGGAAAGATCTTTAAAAGATCGATAATGAAACGACATGTCAAAATTGACGTTTATTTCGATTCCGCTGTGATCCCAATAAGATCTATCAACGATCGAGCTGCTTCTGACAATTATACGACATACAAACGATATCTAAATTAGAACTTATCTAAAGAGAACTTATCGTTATCGTATTTCATTATTCGAATATGGCTGCGATGCATTTCGCAACCCCGCTGTGTTAGCCGGCCGCGGAACCGCCGAAACTTGACACCCTTCGGCCAAAACTCCCAAATAGGTCAAAATATAGCTTGGTTTTACGGTAGATAATAGGTACTTACCTCCTTCTTTTTTATACCTTACCAAACATACAGGCACACAATCGATCTGTTATCGCTTTCATCTTTAATTTAAACCGTACAAAATGAAACGCATTCAGGCGTGTGCGTAATCTGCAGATAACGAACAATACGCAGTTCGCGCTCGACCGGGTCCAGAATCGAACCTACGACCGCCCTGGTATTGTTAACGAGGTACATAAATACAGGTACCTGGGGGCCTAACCAAGATGACAATCGTTAAGAGAAAAAGCAAATAGAAACAAATAAATCATGTATGGGAATAGTGACGCGTGACTTTTTGTAGCATCTGGGCTTAGAACCGCAAAAATCGAAGTTCTCAAATTGTACGCATTTTCTCTGTCACTCTAATAGGGTTGTTTCCAATTTTTTGAAACGCTCGTATTACGTTCTATATTAACTAAAAGTTGCGCTAAAATTCATCTTTTATACTAAAAACGGCTTTAAATATGTTAAATTAACAAAATATATTTTGACAGATGCTTTCGCGCCCAAAACGCGCTTTGAAAATTGTGTGACGTCACAGTTCACGGTTTGACACATAACTACATACACACGTAGAAGATACGAACTGTCAACTGACATTTCTCATTTGTTGTTTATCGCCGAACTGTCAACAGTGTCAATCCGAGAGTTGTGACGTCATCAGAATCTTCAATGACGTTTCGTGTTTGGTCACGTTCACGTGACGTGTGCCAAAAGATATTTTAAATTCAATATTTACAAATTACATTACACCCAAGCAGCACATTAGTGAATTTTGCAGCTTATCTTATAGCTTTATGTTCTAAATGAGTGGTTTAACAGTGTTTGATAAAACTTATACCTTTAAACACAACTCAAAATTGTATATGAGTTCATCCTGTCACTTGTAGTTGCTTAGGAACGCTTATTGTTTCTACTTTATTACTTATGGTTGGGTAAAGTCGATTTTGCTACTTAAAGTTGCATGCAGGTTTTAATTGTCACTGAATAAGAAGCAATAGTGCTATATAAGGCCCTAAAGTCACTTATAAGCAACTTCTACATATAAGTGGGAACATACCCTTATTTGGAACTTTTAATTCCAAATGACTAGTATAATAGAGTAGTATATCACCAATAGTGGCTAAAGAGATAATTTTACGGCCCTTTTGGAACCTAAAGTGATTGCAACTTTAAGGGCTAGAAATACTCTTATTGCCACTCCAACGCATAATTAAGTCTCAATAGGGGGTTCTTGAAAACCAAAAGCAGTTATTTTCACTTATTTCAAACCACTAACGATCTAACAGTTCCAAAATTAGGTCATATACATAATATCCTATCAAAAACATTTTCATGAAAATGTTGCCAAGACGAAACCATAAGGCTCGCACTGTCAAAATGTTATCAGATTTCTCGTAGAGACAAGCTTCTAACTCTACAAGCCCTAACTTCAGAAACTCTACAACAAGAGTCAAAATATGTGGCATGGCCGTTTCGCTACTGTCACATGGGCGTAAGGTGCAAAATTTATTCACTAAGTATACTTGTAGTAACGAAACGGCCAAGCCACATATTTTGACTAAGGTGTAGAGTTTATGAAGTAAGCGCTTGTAGAGTTAGAAGCTTGGCTCTACAAGAAATCTGATAACTTTTTGACAGTGCCCTTATGGTTTCGTCTAGGCAACATTTTCCATGAAAATGTTTTTGATAGGATTTCACTTCTTTTTGTAAGTGTCTTCTTTGTGTATTGTCTTTGTGTTGTTCTTTGTGTATAAGCATGACAATCTTCCATCACCTAATATAAATGGTAAAGTAAGTAGAGTAAATACACTTTATTGGACCACAGAAGAAAAATTCAGTAACAGATTTACAATGTAAATAAAGGTAGCAACAGGCGTTCTTATCGCTGTGAGCGATCTCTTCCAGACAACCTTAGGGTAGCAGGATATAAAGAACAAAAAGCTTTAGTGACAGGTAGTGCAGGAATACATTACAGGAATAAGAAGATTACACATTACAATGAAATACATACCAATGGGTACAACCAAATAGTTAAATATTTATCAGATACATATATAATGGTTGGGGGAAATTTACTATTAAAAATCCCGAAATACGTATCTGGGGGCATCTTTTATACAATCTTCTTTTTTTACTGATCCCCCCTACAAACTTTCCTCTATTCCCCCTAATGCCCTTTTCCTTCCCTTTTCACCTTTACGGGTGATTTTGGGGTTGATAACTATTCTATATCCTTCCCTATAGGAAAAACTATCTACACACTAAATTTCATCTAAATCGGTTGAGCGGTTATTGATTCCCCATACAAAATTCCACCCCCCTTTTCACCCCCTTAAGGGCTATAAATTTCCAATTTTTTTTATTTCTTTTGTTCTTTGTATACTAATACTATGCTACATACCAAATTTTAGCTTCCTAGGACTTCAGGAAGTACCCCAAGGGTTTTGGTGATCATCAGTGAGTGAGTGAAGTGAGTCAGTGACGAAAACGGGGTTTTTCCGATACGAACAAAATCTTAAGTATGAGAGCTATGCATCTGAAGTTTTTTATGCTTATTAAGTCCACTATTGATATTATATCCCGAGAATTTTGTTTATCTGGTATAATCGAAACCCAAGTTATGAGGGTTCAAAAAAACGACGAAGCGCTTTTAGAAAAGGTAGGCCATGCGCTTCGCTTTGCTCGTCTTGGCGGGGGCACTACCCTGCCCCCAGATTTATTTTTCCTATTGCGGCGCCTCCTCTGTCAATAGCATTCACTGCTTTGCCACTCGCAAGATACAAATAAGTGATTTTCAGACCTGATAGTTCTAAATAGAGAACAAATAAGTGAAAATAAACACTGTAAAATATTTTTATTCCGCCATGTTTACAAATGGAGTCCTTGAAAATGAATTATTTTAAACAGAATTTTATCACACTGACGCATAATCACAGACCTTTGATAGTTGTGACGATGTTACTTTAACATTGTACGTAACGTACAATCATTAGGTCAGGTTTTTAACAGTTTTATTTCTTATCAGTATCAATTCCTCATTTGATTTATCACTCTCCTTTTAAATATTCCTGGATCAAATCAAAGGCGCATCGAAATTCACAAAGAAACCATACTATAGTTTCACAGTAAAAAATCATTCCCAAGGATTTTGTGCTTATTTCAATTCCTGTATAACGTGAAGTTTTCATCACTTTACCAAACAGATATGTACATCCAAAATTAAAATGGCAGATCACATTCACTTTTAAAAAACACAACTTATTGTCTTAATTGTTGCCACGCCACTCAAAGGAAATTGGGCGTCTCATTTATCACTCCTTGACCGAACTGAAATTGTAATACATTCATTCGTTCAATATAAATCGTTCACTGCGCATAACTGTCACCCATAGTTCTAATTGCCACTTAAGGTAATCGAGAGATCTCTTATGGATTCAATTTAGAACCAAAAATAGGCTGCAATTTTTCTCCTTTTTGGTCTATATTGGGTCTATATGGGTTCTTTCCACCTATATAGAACTTAGTCATGGCTATATATTTCACTTAAGTATCTAAATAGATATGATATACGAGATATTTCCCACCCCGTGTGCTACTTGGGCAGGTCCCCTAAAAGTCGTTTAACATGTTCTTATAATCCAAAAGAATTTATTGGGATACAATTCTGCCCTAACATTTGTAGATGGAAACAACCCTATTACGCCTTCATTGGAGTAAAAGAGAAAAATCCCCGCAATTTGCGAATTTCCGTTTTTTTATATTTTTTGTGCGTTTGTCTATGCACGATTATTATTTTGGTGAGACCTCCTGGTTGATTTTGTATTATAAATACTTTTAGGGCTCCTAGTACTTATGAATGAATCATAGATAATATATGTACTTAGATGTTGGCCACGTGGCTTTTCTTTTCGGTCACTCTCATATTGTAATTCCTTATTTTTTACCTGTCAATTTTATTGTCATTAACGATAAAAAAATAAAAAAAAAAAAAAGCATTTATTTCGGACAATATCCATAGGTAATACACAAAACAACAAACAATCAAAATATTTACATATAAATTACAAAAAATAAAATAAAAATATGAATTAAATAAAAAATAATAATAAAGAATACAGAATTATATTTTTATTTTAGCTACAATACGTTCAACGAGGGTGCGGCGTGTTAGGGTCGGCAACGCGCATGTAAAAGTTCTGGAGTTGCAGGCGTCCAGGCTACGGAGACTGCTTAGTTGCTTACCATCAGGCAGGCCTTATGCTTGTTTGCTACCGACGTAGTATAAAAAACGATATGCCACCAATTTACTTTCCTAATAATATAATAACAAAACTTATAAACTAAACTTGAGAGGGAGGAATAGCTTTGCGGTCCTAGCGAAATAGCGGTATTTTTTCTATGAAATTCCATTTCGTGAGTTTCTAATAACTAAATCTTAACTAATCACATTGATTTTGATGTCGATCGCTTCAGCATAATTCAATTAATTTCAATTATTTATTTGTTTTGAATCCAGGAAGATCTATATAGCGTTAGTACAGTACAGAGAATCTTAAAAATAAATTGGGGTTAGTGACATAGAATTTACACATAACTTAAAACACACACAGACACATGGCACATTAAGACAACACAAAATGTATTATAATAAAATAAAATAAAATCTAGGCAATCTAGATGCACCATTTCTCAGCATCTGTTGCTGCCACATGCAGACTATTCCAATGCTTGAGTCATGGTGCATCTATCTTACCTGCCAACGTTTTCAGGATACTATTGTTACTCCACCCAGTCTCCGTATAAGTGACGCCGATCTGTTGCGTATAATCGCAAAAAAGTCGTAATATAGGTACTCCAGGATAGGCTGCGCTTTAATTTTTTTTTGTATTGCAAATAAACATATTAGTTTTTTAATATGTCAATAACATACTAAAACCATGGAGAATGATAAATATTTAGAGGTGGAAAAACGTTTTCTTCTTTTGTATAGACGTTCACGCTGGTATACTACCCTCTTAATTAAAATAACAACTTAATCTACGAAAACTAAACTAAAATAACCCCCCACATTCACCCCGCGCAAAGTGCCGTAGATGCTGCGACATTATCCCGCTGAATTGCAATACCAATGCGCTGTGCGAGGAATAATAAATATCGCATTAGATGTAATGCATTTTTTCGAAAATAATGCGCTGCGAGCGAATATTAAAAAAATCAAGAATCCGTATATGTATGTATGTACCTATATAATTCATGTCTGTATGAGTCCACCGAGGGTTATTTGTCAGACCGGATTATCAAAATTCTATAGCACACAAATTGGGACAGCACTTACCCAGTAAAATAACAAAATAACTAAAAGCTATCATTCTTCTAGCCGGGATGTAATTTCACCCCCTTTTATAAAAAGCTTTCGTTAACACATCGGAGAAAAAACTCTTTTGTCCGTTTTTTATAGTTTCGTATTGATTGCTTTACGTCAGGTCCCTTCAGTTCCGGTTTTATTTATTTTGGGGTTGGAGGGTTTTGCCGCGGACCCTTGTTTACGTGATGTGAGTTCGCGGCAAATAACTTTTAACAGAAAACACCATAAATTTAGGAATTGGGATTTTTAGACAAACATGAGCTGAAAATTCATGACATGATCAACCCCTCCAAATGTATTGTTTTTAATAAATAAATAAATATTATAGGACATTATTACACAAATTGACTAAGTCCCACAGTAAGCTCAATAAGGCTTGTGTTGAGGGTACTTAGACAACGATATATATAATATATAAATATTTATAAATACTTAAATACATAGAAAACACCCATGACTCAGGAACAAATATCCATGCTCATCACGCGAATAAATGCCCTTACCAGGATTTGAACCCGGGACCATCAGCTTCGTAGGCAGGGTCACTACCCACTAGGCCAAACCGGTCGTCAAAAATCGGTCGGTCGGTTTTAATGTTTGCATAAAAGAGAATTTAGTAAAGATTAGTTTGCATAAATGCGTGGTGAATATATGCAGACCATGTTAAACAACTATGAAACAACACCAAAATAATACCCGTGCCGATTTTATTTTGTTGTCGATTTTTTGCGTTTCGTAGCCAAAGGGTAAAAACGGGACCCTATCACTAGAATCCACTGTCCGTCTTTTTGTCTGTCACCAGGCTGTATCTCATGAACAGTGGAAATTTTCACAAGTGGTATATTTCTGTTGCCGCTATAACAACAAATACTATAAGCAGAATAATATAAATATTCAAGTAGGGTTCTAAACGTGATTGTTTGTGAGAGGCTGAGGTGTTGTGGACATATTATGAGACGCGACGATGACCATGTCGTGAAAAAGGCGCTGGCCCTCCAGGAGAACAAAAGAGGACCAGGGCGCCGGCCTGCTACCTGGTGGTCCACCGTGTCCAAGGATTTATAATAAATAAATAAATTCATTTATTTCGACCAACTTAGGATCATATTACATTTAACTTATTATATTACATTTAACTTATCATATTTTAACCTATTCTGGAGAGGCTTGGACACCAGTACGTGAATCATATGACAGTGATTCAGGCACTGGCAGTCAAATCTCTCCGCAAACGCTCTCAAGATGCCGTTGGAACTAGCCCGCACCCTGCGCACCAGGGATGTGCAGCGTTTCCTCATTGTAGTGTAGAAACAGTCTACTCTGGCCTCCGCGAACATCCCCGACGCACTACAAAACCGAGGTAGTCCCATCAGCACCCTGAAAGCGTTGTTATACTGTATACGAAGAGCGTTGTACTGTTTTTGCGTATAGCACGCCCACAGACTAGAAGTGTAAAAGGTTGTACAGAACAGAATGCTCTAAAAAGAACGAGTTAGAACGAGTCCAATTAAAAGACGAACCAGGACAGACGATCTTGGCGCATGAGAACGAGGAGAGACGACCCCAAATAATGGGATAAAGGCAAAGGAAAAGAAGAAGTACAGTCGAGGAAATTGATTCTTTAGCAGGTTGTGGTTCACTTTACACTGGAAAGCTCATAGCATAAGTAGGTACAACCAAATTTACTTGAACCGCAAATTGCTAAAGAATCAATTTCCTCGACCGTACCAAACGTGATTGGTTGCCGTTTCTTGCGTAATGGTACGGAAACTTTCGGCAACGGCTCCAATACAACAAACGTGACTTTTTTTGCCGTTATCGGAGGTTTGCGTACCATTCCGTACAATTCATCACTTGTGAAAATTTCAACTGTCTAGCTATCACGGTTCATGAGATACAGCCTGGTGACAGACGGACAGAACCCTAAAAAAACAAGTCGTGTTTGGTTCGTTATGAGGAAATCCCAAGAATCTATAAACCTTAATTTGATTGTCGGTTAACACGCAGAATTCGTGCGATAACTAACTGGCAGTTTTATTGTTTCCCCCAACGAGCACAATCAACACAATGTGGTTGCAAACATCCTGCGTATGCGCAGGCATGTTTCCAAAACAAATGATTGCGTGACGAGCGTATGAGTAAAAGAACCGATAGTTTAGATTATATAATTTTTATTACACGCAAAAAAGATTTTATTTCATGCAGGCCATGCAGGAATACTGAAGGACAAAGGCATGTATTGTTCCCGTGGGAGTTATGGATTATGAAAAAAAGTGTTTAGTGGGGTCACTAATTCATAAGCTCCAATCATGTGTCCAAAGATGGTAGTACCTAAATTTACTACGGCTACAAAATTTTCTTTGACAATCCATCTTTCAAATTCTCTTTGCGTCATCAAATTATTTAAATACAAGAAAAAATATCAAATTTCAGATTTCAGATGATTTATTGATAAATGTACATCTCATTTACATGTCAAACAAAAATACAATATATTATAAATTAAATAAAAAATTAGATTAAATTATTAAGCTAAGTATATATCACGTGAATTTTAATACACATTGTTATATTATTTTTATTTACAGAGTTTGAATACTCGTAGTGCTAGGATCAATGATCTTTTTGCCGAAACTCATTTACATCGTAGCACGCAAGGTCAGTGAGGAGTGCCTTTAGTCCTTTTGTCAATGAGGCAATACTATCCTGTCTCTTTGTGTGTTCAGGAACACAGTTATACAAATGGATCCCCGCAACGCTGAGAGCCGCGCGAGCCTTAGCTAGAAGTCTGCGTGGGGGCATCAGCAGGTGCCGACTGCGTGTAGGTCTTTGGGTAGATTGCCCGTATGTTTTATAAACTAAAATGTAAAATGTTTGTTTTTTCCACATTTAATAACATGCCGTTGGAAGAGAACCACCGAGACATGTGTTCCATGACTAGGCGAAGCTTCAATTTCAAAGCTTCCAGTTCGTCAGCATGAACTATGATGCAAGTATCGTCAGCAAATATCACATATTCTGGCTCATTACAGGCAGTCGTAATGTCATTAATTAAAATCAAAAACAGGTTATTTCCCATAACCGATCCTTGGGGCACGGCGCAGTCACCAATCGGTTCCAGATCTGACCCCGTATTGAGGACGTAGGTGCGCTACTTTCGATTTTCCAGGAACGACGCAATCGCACTGTGGAAACTACCTGTAAAGCCGTAACATGAGAGCTTGGTAAGAAGAAGCGAATGGTCGATCATCTCGAAGGCGCGCGACAGATCTCTGTTTTCTGACCTATCTATCGTACTAGTCGCGTCTGCATCAATCGTACAATCGGGCAATTCTTTAGCAGCAGAGTCTAACGTATCAGACATAGTCTCGGATACTTCTTCAGCAGAAGGTTCTTTCGCGTCTGTATCAGATATCAATACGGGCATTTGATTCTTCATCAGACCCTATCGCAGTAGTCGAGTCTATATCAGATATAAAGTCGGGCATTTCTTCATCATCAGACTCTATCGCAGTAGTCGAGTCTGTATCAGATATTTCTACTATTGTCACATTCAACAGAAACTTCTTTCGAGTTTGTCGCGTCTGTATCAGAACACTCGGCCAATTCTTCATCATCAGACTCTTTCGTGTTAGTCGCGTCTGTATCAGAACACTCGGCCAATTCTTCATCATCAGACTCTTTCGTGTTAGTCGCGTCTGCATCAGATAACTCGAATAATTCTTCATCATCAGAATCTGAGCTCAGAACAATGTGGTCCTCAGTCGAGCGGGTTGATACTGGGTTTACACTGCATTCCACAGTATCTTTCAACAAGCGATTGACTTCGTCCCTGTAGAGCCGTACGGCGGCGCCAGAGAGCAGGACAGAGGCGCTGCGTAGAGAGAGAAGCTGGTGGGGTTCGCGGCTGCGCCGCATATAATATCCGATCTCATCGTTGAAAGTGTGAAGATTCCTTTGACAGCCTACGTCATGACACTTATTTTAGTTGTCCTTGGCGCTGTGGGCACGACTAGTAACGACGCCTTTAGTGGTTCTTGGCTTTTAAATGCACCATGATTGTAAATAAGGTAGTATTAAGATTAGTAGTATTATTAAGGTATTCACTAACATAGATTTATGAACCAAATATGGACTGTAATTTGGCCTGAAATAAATATATATATTGAATAACTACAAACCAAGTAGGTATAAATGAGTTTTACTTTTAAAATACCATTAAAATACTGACGTCTATAATTTATTTTTATTGTGTATGTAAAAAATATTTAATTTGATTGATTTAGTAGCCGTTTAAATTAAAATATTTTTACAGAAATTTCAGTTGTGGCTGAATGGCGGATAGGCCTTCGATGCCTAACTTGCCAAAGAATGACAATATGGCTGACGAATGTTTGAAATGTTACCGTATTTAAGAATTACTTATTTCGCTTAAAATTTTGTATTTTCTTCGCAAGTGTGATGAAAAACATTGTGTGGAACTCCGGGGGTAAGAATATTGCAAACACGAGTCTTTAATGTACTCCAGCCTGCGATTTTCATGCATATAAATACCTCGTTTGCAAAATTTCCCATACCCTCCTCGTTGCACAATATACTATTGTATATTTGAAGAGATGGTGATCGAATGGTTCAGAGGCACTATTCTTCATCCGGAATTCATTTAATTAATTCTTTACTTTTTTATGATATAACTAACGGGCAACGGGCAGACGAAGAGCCTGATGGTAAGCGATGACCGTCGCCCATGGACACCTGCAACACTTGTAAATGCGTTTCCAGCCTTTGAGATGGGAGTACGCTCTTTTCTTGAAGGTTTGAAGGTCGATTCGGTCCGGAAATACCGCAGGCGATAGTTCATTCCACAGTGTAGCTGTGCAAGGCAGAAAGTTCTTGGAGTAACGCACAGTTGAGGACTGCCAACCATCTAAGTGGTGAGCATGGAAATGTTGTCGCGTAGGGCGATGGAACTTGACGTAACTCTTGTCTAATTGCTTCAACTATACTAACTCGTTTAAGTGAAGTTTGTATATCTTCTTATAAGAATAAAGATTCTTAAAAGTAACTTAGGTAAGTAAGACTACTAAGTACCAGATAATTTACCTCGCATTAAGCATGCGTGAACAAATATTAACGAAGGATTGTTCGTGCACAATGGAGTTGAGGATCAAAGGTGCCTTCCGTCCGAATTACACAATCATCAAATACTGAACCTTTACAAAAATACTTTTTTTATACTACGTCGGTGGAAAACAAGAATGAGGCCTGATGGTGAGTAGTCTCCGTAGTCTATGGACACCTTACACAAAAACATACAAAAATAATAGTTTCGATTTTTCGAATATCTCTGAAATAGTCTGAAGAACAAAGGAATTTGATCTGACCTCCTTTCTAGTGGCAGTCGAGATGACGTTTTATTGAGCATGTGATCAAATGCCGCAATGGCGGTTGTAACATGCGATTTATGAAGACATATGATAGAGAGCGTATACTCAGTCGGCTCATGAGTTCTGTCACAAAGGTTTTTACTGACAGGTAAAAAAGTTATAGATACAGATCCCTTATTATTCATATACATGGTTTAAAAGCTTACTTAATGGTGAATTACTTACAATATAATTTAACGTAACTAAGTACCTCAGTTATGCATAATTTTAAATAATATTCAGTAAGAGTCATAAATAAACACGTCAAAAATACGCATCTGACAATCATGGAATGACAAGATGGTTGCTGTACATGTTTTACCAAATTTACTTGATGTATGGAGTCAAATCAAAGCGTGTTACTGAAAAGTACCCTAAGTTTGAAGGGTACTTCCCCTACACGTAAAGTGGGGGTGAATTTTTTTTTTGCTTCAACCCTACTGTATGGGATATTGTTGGAAAGGTCTCTCAAAACTAATAGGGGTCTTCAACAAACATTTTTTGATAAAGTGAATATATTCGGAGATAAACGCTCCGAAAGGAAAAAAAATGTGTCCCCCCCCCATCTAACTTTTGAACCATAGGTCCAAAAAATATGAAAAAAATCTTGGAAGTAGAGCTTAAAAAAGACATTAAACGAAAACTATAGCGGATATGATCAGTTTAGCTGTTTTTGAGTTATCGCAAAAAGTTTCCCCTTCATAGTAAAAAGACGTACATTCACAGTTCATCCCTTGGTTGTTCAATCTACTATACTTTACGCTCCAGTTTAGCTTATTTTGACGGAAGAGTATCTACGGAACCCTACTCTGAGCATGGCCAGTTTTTTAGGGTTCCGTAGCCAAATGGCAAAAAACGGAACCCTTATAGATTCGTCATGTCCGTCTGTTTGTCCGATTATTTTTTTATTAAATGATTTCAATGAAAGCCTTTGTGACAGAACTTATGAGCCGACTAAATAATATAATGTCGTAGATAAAGCGGTGTAGCGAGTTTCATAAACCCACAGTCGTATTTTAATGCTTTTCATTATTCTGCAGTCACATAAACCACTATAATGCGTATTTATACGCTGTAGGTACACAACCGTATGCAAGAGGGGATTTAGCCAAGTTTTATACCCATAGTGAAAGGAATCCCAAATCGGATGTATTAATCAATTGATGGAATACCCATTGACATGCACAACATGATTTTTGGGGCTATTGTTCCCACTTTAACTTTAAACTTTTTATGAACGTCTGACAAGGGGAATAAATATTTAAAATGAATTCCGATGGTTTTATTTGCATCGGCCCTTCACAAGTTTTTTTCGCTGAGAATTCGCGAAGATAAAATAACAATGTCATTATTTAAACGTATGGGAACAAGAATCTCCATTTAAAAAAACCCTCTTTTGAAATAAGAATATGTACCTTTCATGGTAATAATAATTCATATTAGATTCCATCAACTCTAAATAGTCCTATACCCTGGCGGGTGCTGTCTCTGGGTGCGTCCCATGACACGGGCAAGGGCAGCAACCGCCCAGTGTAACCCCTTGAATTCCATTTAAGTGTCAAAAGGGACTCCACATGTTGGTTTCGGCTCGGCGCAGGCCTCCCAAATGTCAGGATCAGGAACACCACTGTTCCGTGATGAGGAGGACACTGTACTGTATTTGTAAGTTACGGGCAAGTTTGCGTAACTTGACGAATAAGTACTTAGTTCTAAGTTATTAATAAATAGGTAGGTAATATAATAATACTTTATCTCTTCATCTCGTTTGCCAGATGTATTTTTTACATTTTTAAACTCACTTAAGACAATAATGCCCTAACTTGTTAAAAAGTCTTGAAAGTCCATCCTTACGTGGAAATGCATTATAAAATCCGCAGCCGGCATTTCTGTGTCAACCTGATGCTCAATAATGCACATGCACATAATGCATCTTTGTGTTGTAACAGAGCGAAATATAGTTGTCCATCTTGAAGGTAAATCAACTGTAACCACGAACTGTTAACAAAAAATAAATGACAGTGCACGCTACAAGAACACCGCTACAAAATAGAGGTTTCTGATACTCCAACTAATGTAGAGATCTGTATCTTCTTCAGACGAGCATCATCCAATATTATATTTACTCTCAACAGCTCGTCCTGGGCGAGGGTCGTCTTATATGGACTCTCATCAGCTCATCACAAGTTTAAAAAGGCAATGCCATTTGCAAACCATGAGTTTTCCAGGACACATCACCGTATACTCCTAATAAGTTCCCTAATAGTACTTTAGTATAAATTATATTTGTACAATGGGGAATGCTCCGAAGAACTTTTTGAATTGGTGCCTTCGTCTCGTGTTTATCACCGGCTCCCGCCAAGGGACAAAGCTCAGCCTCATTTCTTAGATACATGACACACCAGGAATAAGTGGACATGTTGTGCAAAATGTGGAATTAATTAAGTATTTCTTTTGCGCGACGACATGGGGTTCTTCAAGAAGCGGGTATTTAGAACCCTAAATCAAGGGCCTCAAGGGACGGCAACGCTTAAGTGGCTCCTAATGTTGCTTATGTCTATGGGCGACAATGACCGCTTCCAATCAGGCTGCTTGTCTGCTCGTTTGCTGACTATAACATTTAAAAATATATATATATATATGCTCATCCCCATCCCTATGTTCACCATTCCGCGAGCTTTTGGATCTCCCCTCGTATTGATGCCAGTCTCACTGAGTAGATTTTTCATTATTGTTATCGATGTTCGTGTTTATTAATAACAAACTACTGTTTCCAGTCCTTACACTGTGCTTTGTACAGTCCACTGCATATATTCGTGCTCCAATAGGCGCACGCTAGATACGATATGTACATAAATATCCTCGAGCAGCAAGAAACATGATGTTAACATTGTTAACGACTACATTAACTGACATGCTGTTCTAGTAAAAAATCTGTAACATTCTGATTTAAAATCTTCATACGGTTTTAATCTAGTTTTTAAATTAAATTAAATATCATTTATTTTCAGGCAACTAAGACCTTAGAAACTAACAGATTCAGATAATTTATTGGTAAAAAAATACAATACATACATACAATAATCAATAATAAGTCTACGAAACCGCCGAAATACCTTCGGCCAGAAGTCCGCCCTCGCAATGGTTTCCAGAGCAGCGCCTACGGCACGCGCACCAAGAACGAGCTGAAGTGAGTTGTTTGATATGTGATTCTGATTGGTGCATACGAAATGTAAAAGTAGTATCAAAACCAGTTGAAAACCATAACAATTTGTTAAATTTGAATAGGTCTCTATGGTAATATTATAAAGTAAGGCTGTACGTAAAAACAATGATGCTTAAACTTGGCATGAACATTGAAGTGAATTTATGTCTTGAGCTAGTTTTCGTTGTTAAAAATTGTTACACAAAGAAAATACAGCGAGTACCTAAACGTTTTTCATACAAAACATTTTCTTTGTATTATAATTTTTAGCAACAAGGAACTAGTAGGTACCAGACATAGATGTATGTTACGAAGCGCATCTTCTTTTCAAAACTCCAGAATGGTAAGCGTAAAAGTGGTGGTCAGTACTTACGATATAAACGTTCTGAAAAGACATATGAAGAGATGCAAACTATAGCCCTCTTACTGGGATCGGAATGGCGATGGCGGCGTCTCGTGCATGATCGAGTCGGCGACTTTGAAGCTAACAGAAGGCAAAGTAAGCTCAACAGAAAGCGAGATAAGTTTAAGGTTTGGCCGCAAACCTCCATTTTCTACAATTATGTAGGTGGTGTGTTGACGTGCCCAAAATGCTCTCCGAAATTTAGTAGGAAGGTTGGGTACGCGAGTCATCTAAAAGCGCACCAGAGAATAGAACAGCTACACTCTGTTAACGGTATTTAAAAATGTCTACTACAGAACACTCAGTCGCTGTGGCCGAAATCGGTCAGGAGTATAATCATCATCAATTTAAGCATGTTTTAAAATGAGAGCGTTCGATTGAATGGAAATGGCGTTTTTTGCGGCGGGTTGGTGAGGCTCTTTTCACACTGTCCGATCCGATATCGGACGTAGAATCTTACATTCACAATGCCGGGCCGCGGGGCGTCCGGAGAGGCCATGCTTCAGCGGCACACTACAGTAAACATTATGCGTACATAAATAAATAAAATAAATAAATAAATATTATAGGACATTATTACACAAATTGACTAAGTCCCACAGTAAGCTCAATAAGGCTTGTATTGAGGGTACTTAGACAACGATATATATAATATATAAATATTTATAAATACTTAAATACATAGAAAACACCCATGACTCAGGAACAAATATCCATGCTCATCACACGAATAATCGCGCGAAATCTGTACTGTCAGATCAGAGGTCCAGCCTGTAACGGATTCTATCCCTCAAGGGAGTGTAATTGGATGCGCCCTTTTTATTATTTATATTAACGACCTTCCTAAAATATTCAATGAACCATGTGTCATGTTTGCTGACGACTGTTCGCTATTATTCTCGTGCACTAATGAAAAAAGCCTTTGCGAAAAGCTTAATAACATTATGTCAGACGCTGCATGTTGGATGAACGACCACAACCTAGAAATAAACTTTACTAAAACTAAGATTATGCAGTTCAGACCTCGCCAGAAATTAGAATTAAATATAAACTTTTCTTTCAATAATACTCATATAGATTGCGTTCCCACGTTCTCCTTACTCGGAATAAATATAGATACCAATATAGACTGGAAAGATCACATACAAAAAATAAAAACCAAGTTGAGCCAATTTGTATACGCCCTACGAGAGCTTAAAAAGGCAACCAATATCCAGACAGCAATGACAGCATACTATTCCTATGCTCATGCATGGCTTTCATATGGAGTGACGTTGTGGGGGAACAGTCCCAACGTACAAGAAATATTTATTTTGCAAAAGAAATGCGTCCGAATAATTAAAAACATTAAGCAAAACGGCAGTTGTAAGCCCCACTTTCAAAGTCTCAGAATCTTAACTTTAGCGGGTATTTACTTACTGGAATCGTGTAAGTTCGTAAAAAAATATCCCGAACTCTACACAACTCTTGGAGATGGGCCTCTTCGATATGAATCGCGCTACAAAAATAATTTGCGTCAAACATCATCAAAATTAATGATGCATAGAAATGGGCCTTATTCAATGTCAATACAGATCTTCAACAAATTACCTACTGATATAAAAAATGAGCACAACACTAATAAGTTTATTAAAAGATTAAAATCATATTTAATAGAAAAGTCCTTTTATAGTGTAAATGAATACCTAAATTCACCCATTACTTTTTGATTTTAATGATCTTGTTTTCAAATATGTCCGCCTCTCATTCCAAAGTTTATTATTCTGATTTTTTTTTTTAATTATTATTAATATTTTTTTTGTTATTTTTCATTAATTTTGTTATTTATTTAATTTTATTGATGCTATGATTATTTATTTTTTTCCAATGCAGTGTAACTATGACTATAATAGCATTTTTATTTTATTTTTATTTGTATTTTCTTTGTCAATCAATTATTTTTTTATGTAATACTTTTATGGAATGTTTATTAAATTATGGAATAGTTCGAATTTTAATTATATTTTAATAGCCATTATATACCATAAGATTAAAATTAGTTTCATGTAGTCCATAAGGTTTTGCTGCGCCCTATCAGGGTCCACGTACTGTACACCTAGCATTAAGTTGTATGTGTTTTGTACTTGGTTGCAAATAAATAAATTGAAATTGAAATTGAAATAAATGCCCTTACCAGGATTTGAACCCGGGACCATCAGCTTCGTAGGCAGGGTCACTACCCACTAGGCCAAACCGGTCGTACATATACGCACACAAACAAAAATTATGACTGACGGCCGCCGAAATGTCTGAAATTATCGGAAGTGCCAATCTCATGTCGGATGGCCCCTGATAAGTACAACTGTTACAATACAATACAAATAATCTGTATTGCACAAGTTAATAAAAGAAAATAATAAACAAAAGAAAAAATAAAAAAGAAAACAAAGTATAGATAAACAACAGGCGTTTAGAAAGTTCCCTGTAGCATAAATCCCGCCTTTTATAGCAATAAAGCCGCTAAGGTGTTTTTAGCAATAAGAATATATTAAATGAATAAATAAATACAGTTAAACACTTTCGTTATACAATTCACTTCCATCCGATTATAGACATGTTACTTGAATGTTTATTTCACGTGTTACATAATTCAGAATGTCGTTTTAAGAGGAAAGGAGAAGGCCGTTTATCCATACAAATGTAGTCTCACATAATTTGAATAGTATTTTTACATAATTTTATGTATATTAAACAAAGCTATAGTAGGGGACGTTCGACTTTTTGATTATTGTAAAAATTAGGAGCGAAAACAGATTTCATAAAAAAATTTAATGTTCCTAACTCTTATAATCACTAAAAATTCGAAATACACCAAACGTAGAGGCTGTGGTTAATATACAACAAATTGTGTCATAATATTTTCAATAATGTCAAAATCCAGAGAGGACTACGTTTGTATGAAAGGGTGATTTTTCGTCTTCACTTTCGTCTTAATTCAATTCAATTCAATAACCCATTATTTAACTATCTTATTAATTAGTTTTACCAAATATAATAAAACATCTTATTTCCCAATTTCGATTATAATCTTTATATTATATCTTAAAATTTAACTACGGAACCCTAAAAACGATTATTATATATGTATGTTCAGTTTCAGACATCGGAGTCGAGATTGTCTTGCTTTCCAGCGTAGTCCTCCCCCAAATTCCCGATCATGCGGCCATTCGAAGAATGAGATACGATAACGATAAGTTCTGGTTTAGATAAGTTCTCATTTAGATATCGTTTGTATGTCGTATAATTGACAGAAGCAGCTCGATTCGGGCAAAAAATGTCACTTTGACGTTAGAAATATTGTAGATAGATCTTATCGGGATCACAGCGGAATAGAAATAAACGTCAATTTTGACATGTCGTTTAGTTATCGATCTTTTACAGATCTTAAACGTGACTTAATTATTCTTCGAATCGGGCTGATTGGCTTCGTCTTAATATGAGAGAGTAACTTCGATATCGGATGTTGGATCGGAGAATATGAAAAGCTCTTAATACGATGGTTTGATGTCTCCCAGGAGATTCGTTACTAAGGGTCGACTACTTCCACAGGTAATTAACACGTTTGCCTCAATAATCAACCATTACCACAACGTAGTTTACGTCGGTTGCGTGGATGTGGCGTTAATTGCCTGTCGGCAGGCAACCGGTAACCTGACAGTAAATTAAACTTGACTTTTACCGCTTGATTTGATAATTGGATTAACAGAAAAGTTTTTATTAAAGAGTTTATTCCAGTTGTCATATAAATTATAGAATAAAATTTTGGCAAACATTTCATTTTTGGTATAAGCTTTTATCGCTGACTGTACTTTTCTTACCACAGGCAACTAATACTCATCGAGACAATTCTAAAAACCCCAAACACAATTAGGTTGCGTAGTTTCATCACAGGGTTTCTATGGCCACCTCCTTCCATCAGATCAGCTCGATGGTACCATAATATTGCATTCTCACCCGACTTATGCATGCAAATTTTCAGCTGAGCATAAGTCAATAGTTAGGTTGAATACAGCATGCGGGTAACTCCCCCCAGGCGGTAAGGTGGTATAACGACTAGTGGAACTCATAATGGCATACATTATGGAAATCTCCGCACACCACGGGCCCTATCAATCAATGAAAACAGTTCCCCGAATGCGGGCCCTATGGCATGCTTTATAGATACCTCGCATACAAGCCCCATCGACCAATGAAGCTGAGCCACAGTGTTGTCACATCTACCGACTTTTGGGTAGATCTACCTATTTTGCCTGCGTTCTACCTATCTACCTCCCTCGGCCTGAAATCTACCTATTTTTCAAGATGGTACAATTGTAAGTACATAATTCTCAATACATGTGACGGAACATTACTTAATTTCTACCGAATTTAGATTCGATGTAATGAAAACTTGCCATAGAAACAGATTATACAAGCAGATTCATTACCTACAAGCAATGGCAATCCTCATTTTTGTTTCGATTTCTTTAATAAACACGTGTACTACTAACATCACAATATTAAATACTCATAAATAATTTGAAAATTTCTATACACATTTTTAATCATAAAAACGTACTTGCTATTGAGTGGTACATCTACCTGTTTTTCGTTTTAAAACCACCCATTTCTACCTATTTTTGCACCCTGTTCTACCACTTCGGCAAAATTGTATGGGACAACACTGCTGAGCCATTAAGCAAACATTTGCTGTAATCTGTGCCGTATAATAAAAATGCAGCATGGCCAACAAATCAGTGAGGTGAGAACTTGTTTGGCTTGCCTCATTTTTAAATTTGTATGATAAAAACTAAGTTATTTAAAAAGCGGCCAAGTGCGAGTCGGACTCGCCCATGAAGGGTTCCGTACCATTTATGACGTATTAAAAAAAACTATTTACTAGATCTCGTTCAAACCAATTTTCGGTGGAAGTTTGCATGGTAATGTATATCATATATGTTTTTTAGGTTTATCATTCTCTTATTTTAGAAGTTACAGGGGGGACACATTTTACCACTTTGGAAGTGTCTCTCGCGCAAACTATTCAGTTTAGAAAAAAATGATATTAGAAACCTCAATATCATTTTTGAAGACCTATCCATAGATACCCCACACGTATGGGTTTGATGAAAAAAGATTTTTTGAGTTTCAGTTCTAAGTATGAGGAACCCCCAAAACTTATTGTTTTTTTTTTCTATTTTTGTGTAAAAATCTTAATGCAGTTCATAGAATACATCTACTTACCAAGTTTGAACAGTATAGCTCTTATAGTTTCGGAAAAAAGTGGCTGTGACATAATCGGACAGTGAGACGGACATGACGAATCTATAAAGAACCGTTTTTTGCCATTTGGCTACGGAACCCTAAAAATAGGCAAGCTAATATTAATTGTATGGATGCCAAATTACTAGTACATTACTATGGGACATCAAAATCCCTATAATAGAGTGATTTCTCATCCATCAAAAGTGGGTCAAATTTAGGTTCCATAATTTGACGCACACATACATATACTATTACTAACAGGGCAAGTTAAAGAAAAACTTGTAAGTTATAATATTTTCAGTAGGTCAGTTCGTGGTGTGGCGTTTGGGTGTAGCGACCCCACTTACCTGGGCGTCCTAGAGGAGCCACAGGGCACTCTAGCTTTAGCCGGCTTTCAAGAGTGAAGCTGAGAAAGCTATGTTTCGAAGATGGATGTAAAAATTAGTGATGACGTGACTAGAATGTTTACGGCTACCCACACTAGCGTTTTTTGAGCGTCGGCGTCTAGTTAGCGCTATGGAAAATGGCGTCGCTGCGTAGTAGCGCCAACGCTGCGTCGAAAAGAAGCCATAGACTTGACTAGACGTCGTTACTTTCAAAGAATCCCAGTATCTTAGTCGAACGCAGTGAGAGTGCTAATAGTCCGAGACTGAAATTCACCCGAGTTAAAAACTCTACTTTTCATTTCGAATACGAGGAAAGTAAAATACATGTGCATTAAAAAACACGTTTAAGTATAAACAAGCATGCAAAACATTATCTGTATTTTTGGTGGATGATTAATGATCCAACAAAAAACAGAAACTTAGCCTAGGTATTGACAAGTTTTATCGAACAACATGCATCTTATTATTACGAGTACTTAACTTTTTCATTTCCTGTACTTTTCTGGTTCGAATTAATATCTTTTTATATTGAATTTTTTTAATGTTTTATTTATGTTATATTTATATATGTATGCATTATTTTATACTTGTATCAATGCGTATTCAACACGTGCATTTCATTAATTTCAGTGATTGTATGGATTGTACACTTTTGTTTGTGTTTGTCATTCATTCACCGTTACCTCTGTTCTACTCATTTCCTCAAAGGTTAACTGGAAGAGATCCCATACAGGGATAAGTTCGCCTTTATTGTATTTAATTTACTCTGTAATTGTGCTTTTCGTGTTTTTATTTCTATGTACAATAAAGTGTATACATACATACTATACTATTACTAAACATAACTAAAGTGCCAGACGTTGGGCCACACCTCGTGTATAAGTACACAGTAAATGTAACCACCTCATGGTGGTCCAGGTGGCCTGTCGTCGATAACTTGAATGAAGTTATTGTCAGCATGTTAACCCGCATGCGCCTGCGCACACAATACAAGTATTATAACAAGTATGTTGACCCCACGCATACGCACACGATACAAGTGTTCTAGCTGACAAACCGAACGCTTGTATTAAATTCGTAAGGTATTTTTTCATTAGGAACATATTATTATAAGAGTTAGGAGCTTCCAACAATTTATATAGACTTTTTTTTTGGAAAATGGGGTGTTTTTACGGAGAAGTGGTCGTTCACTATTCCCTTAAGAGGGAAGAATAGCTTTGCGATTCTAACAGCGCGGCTTACGTGGGCGATGACTCGCGAATGCGACGCGGCGCGGCGCGGCGGCCCAACGGCATTCGGAGATCGACCACGTAGGACACTTCCATAGGTATCAAAGGATTGAATTCACCCGCGCCGCGCCGCGCCGCGCCGTTTCGCGTTCGCGAGTTATTCGCTCAGGTAAGACACTGCCTAACAAAATAACGGTACTTATTTTATTAAATTTCCATTTCGGGAGAAAACGGTTTCCACTAACTAAATCTTAACAAATCACTTTGATTTTGATGTCGATCGCTTCAGCATAATATATTCTAGGTTTATAGGTTTCGCTTTCAAAAATAAATTGTATTGCAAATTTCGAAAAAAACGGAAACCTATAAACCTAGTTGTTCATTGTATCAATGACATACTAAAAAACCGGTCAAGTGCGAGTTCGTTTACCTCGCGCACCGAGGGTTCCGTACAAACTTTCAATTTTCTCATGAAAGACTTGAGCAGAAGTATACTATTAGTATAATTGTGTACAGCGCCATCTATGGGTGAATTGGTTAACTAATTTGTGCGATCTGTATGTATGTTGGTTTTTCAGGGATAATTCTTTATCATGTGAACCGATTTCAATAATTTTTATTTTATTTGAAAGATTTCAGATTTCAGATTCAACTATAATAAACATCCGCAAACGGGATTAAATTGCAAATTAAATTACAAAATGTTTTTTGTTAATTAAAAAAAAGTTATTAATATAGAGGTATAATTTTAATTTTCCTGTAACCTTTATGGCAATGTTATTATTATGTACAAATTTCATAATTTTTCATTCGTAAACTTCGGAGATAAGGAGGAGGGAATGGTATTCTTTTCATAATTAAATTTTTTTCACTATGAAAAAAAAAATATTTTTGTAATGTTCAATTTGAGCTCTTTCAAATGATAACCCGCTTGACCTAGTAACTAGACTTTGAAATTTTGCCCCCTCTTTATATTGGGAATTTTCCATAATGAATACAAATAAAATAACAAAACTACACATTCAATATGTTTGGGTTAGCGTTATTCATTACTATTTCAAATTTCAAATCGATAGCTTAAGTACTTCTCGAGATATTTAGCAATGTGACAGACGGACGGACGGACGGACGGACGGACAGAGTCGCACCATAAGGGTTCCTTGTGTACCTTTTTGATACGGAACCCTAAAAATCATGGAGAATGGAAAATATTTAGAAGTGGAAAAACCTGTTTTCTTTTTGTACGGACGAGTATGTACTTATCTCTTAAAAACATATGAAATACTTAAAACTCTAAAGTATATATGTATTCTTAGTACTCTTATGTTGCATCCAAGTTTCCGAGTGATTCTTTGTCTGTCTGAGCACAAAGGCGCGGACCACAATGCCACATTGTATAGCAAATGGCGGCGAGCCGACTTAAACAAAATGTGCCGTAAATAATCATGGGTTTAGGATCTAAGTAGATGTATTGTGACGTGTGGTAATGCTTGGAAGCTTGCACTAAAGAATAAAGATAAAGTTTTTGGAAATTGTAGAATAAAGTGCTCTTTGAAAAGTGTTGCCGGATGTAGGACGCAAAAAGATTTAGGTTGCGAAGAAAGTATAATATTATTACTAGCCTTCATCCGCGTAGATGTCGTTTAAATCTTATATTCCAAAATTAATGAAACTAATTAATTTAGCCCATTTTCATGTCCGCCATCTCCCCTAAAAATCTCCGTCTGTACGGAACCCTAAAAATTTCCGTCTAGGCCTGCCACGTCTAGGGTTGCCAACCGTCCCGTTTCTGAAGCCCTAAAGTATGCGTCCCGCAAAAGGTCCGTGCGGGACGCCGATTGTCCCGTTTTCTGGCTAGACTAGATTATAAGCAATAAAACGGAGGTTGCATCAGCGCGTGACTTTAATTTGAGGTCTTCAGGGATTGAACCGATCTATATTAACCAATTTTTTTTAATGTTTATGTCATAAAATGTATAGTATATGCTTGTATGCTATAAATGTTTAGAATTTCATGCCTTTCAATACGGTGACGGCAAATAGGTATACCATTTCCCAGTCCCGCAAATTGATCGCAAATGTACCGCAAAACTGTGCATTTAGGTTGGCAATCCTAGCCACGTCCGTGCTTAACTTGCGGCATCCACTTGGTGGTTAAACTAGCCCACCTATCCGGATATCGGATGCATGCGGCAGACGTAACCCGCCCAGCCCCACATCAGCCTAAAATAAAATAAAAATATATATACAATGAATGAAGAATAATTATGATGTTTATAAATGGTAATGATGATGACCTATAATTGTATAAATATACAACTTCAGTAATTCAGACTCGTACCATTCTATAATAGCGTCAGTCATCCTTTATGAACTAAGAACGAACAACATGTCTTATGGCTCCTCTACACGATGGTCCAGCGCTGGACCAGCGAGATGGCCATGCGATGGTTATGGCTTCTCTACACGATGGTCCACCGCTGGACCAGCGAGATGGCCATGCGATGGTTATGGCTTCTCTACACGATGGTCCAGCGCTAGACCAGCGAGATGGCCATGCGATGGTTATGGCTTCTCTACACGATGGTCCAGCGCTAGACCAGCGAGATGGCCATGTGATGGTTATGGCTTCTCTACACGATGGTCCAGCGCTAGACCAGCGAGATGGCCATGCGATGGTTATGGCTTCTCTACACGATGGCCCAGCGCTGGACCAGCGAGTTGGCCATGTGATGGTCGAGAGCACGCACTATGAAATGGGCCACAGATGCGTACGTACCATCTCTGGCCCTTTGATGTGCCGACGAAAAACCGCCGCCGTGGCCATCCATTCGCAATCCCGCCGCTCCATAAGCCATCTGACACCACTACCCTCTCTACACGCTGGCCCATCTTAGTAAGCCAGTATCCAGCCCATCGTATAGAGGAACCATTACTCGCTTCTAGTTCTGACTGAATGCTTTTATTATTCAGTAAAGTGTTCTACTATTCTAGCCTTTGTTTAGATCCCTAAGGCGTAGTGTCTTTGTTCGTTTTGTCGGTATTTCGGCCGTGACGTCACAACGTCTAGGTTGACGCACAGACAATGAAACATTTTGTACTATTCTACCCCAACACGCGTAAGAGGCGTAACAACCATTAGAAAATTAGTTTGCATTTGGATTTTATTCCATAGAAATATGGTAGAAAATTGAATGAGTTTTCCAATAGTTTTATACGCAGTGGGGTATTCTTGTAAGGACGAGTCGGATACTCAGTTATTGTGTTGAGATTAATGTCTTTCTGTAGTTGTTCCTTTATGACAAAAGATTGCGATTATCTGACGCCTGTTTGACTACAGCCAGGTCAATTTATTGCGCTATTATCTAAGTAAAAACGGCAATCTTATTGTATGTTTGATTAAACCTCGCGATACGCTTAAAAATGTAAACATTGAAAATACTTCGTTCAGCAATTATCACAGCGAATATACAATGGTCTTGAGTCCCATAGACTGTACTGGCGCTTAAGTCTATTATGCCAATTTTGAACGCTTTCCAAAAAAGCGAAACGGCAAAAAAATATCTAACTACTGAACCTGCTCACAAAATTTCACGAGAATAGTTTGAGACATGTAAACCTGCAGAGGCATCCAGATATTAAATTTGAAAGTATTTTTGCCCAAGCGGAAACGGCAAGCTTCTAACGGTCGATCAACAAGGTGTTTTTAAATCATTTGACGAACCGCGAAATCGCGACTTTACTGACTAACTACGAGCATAAATATAGATATTGGATACCTACCTTTTATTCGTGTGATGAGCATGGATATTTGTTCCTGAGTCATGCTTGTTTTCTATGTATTTAAGTATTTATATATTATATATATCGTTGTCTAAGTACCCTCAACACAAGCCTTATTGAGCTTACTGTGGGACTTAGTCAATTTATGTAATAATGTCGTATAATATTTATTTATTTATTATTACTACAGAGCAATCTCTTTCAGTCGTTTGGCTAGTGGAAACCAGGTGTAAAGTACGTATTTTCGTAGTTGCCTTTCTGTAGCATCGTAGGCATTTCAAACCCGCCCGAAACACTAGTCCTACTAGCTGTCTCAACCTTTGTGCCTAGATCTAGGCCACCTAGGAACTGGGCCGAGTGCTGCGGCCTGGAGCCTGAAGCCTACTTTGTAACAATTCGGAGCACTTGCCCACTTGGCTGGCATGTGGCTTTCATTAGCCTATTTAGGTTTTTGTTGGATAACAACCAACTCCATTTAGGCTAAATAACAGTAATCATGTGGTATTGCGCTGAGATTATATGTTAACATGCTTAAAATTAGTAAATTTAAAAGTAGAGAAATTACTGCCTTGGGTGAGACTTGAACTCACGGCCTCTGGACTTCCACTTTCCACTTATTTCCATGTTAAAGTTTATTCTAACCTTAATAGCATCGGTCGCAGATGTTTCTGCTTGTTAAAATAATACATTACGATACAAGTGCGAAAAATAGGAAATTCGGAACGAGTGGCGATAAATTAAAACACGACCGAAAGGAGTGTTTTAAATCGACACGAGTTGCGAATTACCTATTCGCACATGTATCGTACGACGTTTTACAGTACATATGACCCTTTAAATGTTCGACACAGTAACGTAATATGCTAATTTTCGCACTAGTGTGGTAAAGTAGCACCATATGTACTGTAAAATAATTTAAAATTAGTATGACGGAACACGATCAGTATGATGCCACAGTTAGACAGATAGATAAGTAGAATACTTTTATTGCATACCTCAGTAAAAGGTATAGATTCAAGAAAAACATTTGTTTAAGGACAGAGGCAGACAGCAGGCGGTCTTATCGCTAAAGAGCGATCTCTTCCAGACAACCTTTGGGTAGCGGTAGAGAAATTAATCGAATAAAACACATTTTAGCCTCACGTCACTTTAAAATATACTTATTTTGTGTAATTTTATCCAATAAGGATAATTATTTTTCAAAGTCCAAGGACTAATCCGACAACATCCCACATCTTGAAGTCGAAGAAAAAATCAATCCCCTTCTCGTGTAGATGTAACTACTTTGTTGGCATATTTATGTTAGACGTGTAGGTACTTACTATAATACTTATGGTTACTCTAGAAAGATACTTGTAGACTAAACACACAGATAAATAGACAGACAAGTTCCTTATTGGCTACCCTATAACATCACCTGACAGTACGGGTTTTCTTTTCAACCACAAAATAAAAGCCGTTAAGCCGTCACAGTTTCCCATTTATTAGCAGTACTTTCTTTAAATGTGTCACCTATATACACCACTATCTATTGATAAACTAGAATACTGTCTCCATTGTGTCCGTCGCAGGACAAAGTCGGCGAAATGTCACACAACACAAAGACATTTCATTGTGCGCTGCAAATTTCAGAACATTGCATTCTCACAGCAACTTACTGATCAATTTTGGACTTTATAACCTTTGAAATAAGATTTACGAATAATCAGTTTCCAGTGACGATGGAAGGAATACTTTTAACTGACCATTATTCGTCTTTATATCTTTGGAATAAGGTTTATAGTTCAACAAAATTGACAGTTTGGATGATACCTACGTTCCTGGGGGATTTAGCTACCTTACAAAAGTTTAATATTCCAAAAGATGGTTGAAAAGGAATTGTAATTTATTAGTTTCTGTAGAAGATAGAAGAAACATCAATTAAATGGACATTTAAATATAGTTAAAGCGGTGAAGAATAGCCTCAAGTTGCGCTACTAAAAGATCTTTGGGATAAAATATGTGATTTCATGCAAAATATCTATAATAGTTGGAATTTTCCGAGATGATATTTGCGCTTTAACCCCTAATATATTAAAATAGTAGATTTTTAACCAAGGGATGAAAGGCACTCATTTCTCCTGAGATAGTTTAGCGCTCGAGCGCAGTGAGAGCGCTATTAGTCCGAGCATTTCTCGTACATTCAATTAACCATTTAGGTAAAAGTATAGTTATTTATGGAATGAGACTTAAATATCAGAATGGAAATTGTATAACAAATCGATTTAAAAACAAAATTCACTTCCTTATCTTAAAAACAATAAAAAAATCGTACTTGGAAAGTAAAATGCTTTAGTGAAGAAACGTTCTGCACACTTTTTAGAACAACAATGACCTCCTACATTTTCCAAAAATAATATTATCTCCTTATTAAGGTCGCCGTAAGACAGTGGACGTCTTATGGCTGAGATGATGATGAAGATGATGATTATCTCCGAATGAGCTGTTACATGAATTTAAACCATATAAATAGTATGGTAAAATTGCTTTTTATAGGGGCTTGTTACCATTCACTTATGACGCAGTCAGTTGCAGTAGCTGCATAGAATAAGCAATACATTTTGTTTTAACAGATTACGAGTATAGACCGTCATCCACGATGACGCGCAGATTTACAAATCTAACCTTTATAACATGACAATACGCATCAAGGCAGGCGTCTACGTGAATGGCACAATCTATAGGGCTTAAAACCAAAAAATCCCCTCAGAAAATTCCAACTATATATAAATAATTCGAAGAAAGAAAGTACTCGTATTTATGAAACCGAAATCTGTAATCTTTGATTGATTACTTAGAGTCAAACCAACCTAACTTTGCATTGACTTTTGGCAACAGAGTGGATACTGGAACATGGAATGAATTGTCGCCCGCGGTATACTCGGACCGGTAAGACCTTCAAACCTTCAAGAGTATAGCGTACTCCCATCTTAAATCCGGTAACGCACTTGCAACCCCTCTGGAGGTGAAGGTGTCCATGGGCGACGGCAATTGCTTATCATCAGGCGCCTCCTGTGTCATAAAAAATACCCGTTTTCATGTTCCTTTGAAATGACTTTGAAATATGTCTATAAGTTATATCGTTCTGTATAGCATGTGTATGGATATGAATATGAATAATAAACAAGACTAGGTTGTTTTGAGGCCAAGGCATATCTTTGTATGTCCCCCGTTTAAATCCGCTGCCCCTCTGAAGTTTAGTTTCATTCAATTTGAATCTCATAAACCAGTCTGAGACTTAGTTCCAATTCTCGCAGACGTTGAATAAATCTTTTATGCCCATTGAGCCATTCACTTTATCGAGTTATCATTCATCTCTCGTTCAATAGAGATGGTCCTGAGACGGGTACCACCTGCCAGCAAGTATGCCGAGTACTGGACGTAGGTATTTTGGCATTTTATAGTTGAAACGCATTCAAAAACGGGTAAAATCAGCACGAAACCGATTAGCAAAACTTAGAGGGAATAGCTTTGCGATCCTAACCGAACGTACGTATTTTTGATGAAATTTACATTCCGGGTTTCCACTAAGTCTTAACGAATCACTTTAATATTGATGGCGATCGCTTCAACATAATATATTTTTTTTTTTTTATACTACGTCGGTGGCAATCAAGCATACGGCCCGCCTGATGGTAAGCAGTGTCCGTAGCCTATGTATACGCCTGCAACTCCAGAGGAGTTACATGCGCGTTGCCGACCCTAAACCCGCCCCCCCCCCCCTCGTTGAGCTCTGGCAACCTTACTCACCGGCAGGAACACAACACTATGAGTAGGGTCTAGTGTTATTTGGCTGCTGTTTTCTGTAAGGTGGAGGTGTATTCTAGGTTTATATTATTATATTGGATGTATGAATTGTGTTGATTATTACTATTTTATATTGTTATATTTAATATTATTTAATTTGATAATTATGACATGTCAGAATATTATAATAATGATTTAATTTAATTTATTGGATATTTGAATTGTTTTGTTTATTTTTATACTGTTTTATTTGACTGTAATTGAATTTGATTATTATTATTTATTATCTTAATTGTACTTAAATTGACATCGACCTAATTGACACCTTTTGACATGTAAAATTTGTAATTTTATCAATTCGGTTCGTTTTAAAAAATACATAGTTTATATAAAACAAACGTGTGATTAAAACACGGTCGAATTAAGTCGTTTGTTTTATAAAAACTACGTATTTTTTAAAAGCGAAACCTATAAACCTAGAATATAAATGGTAATGGAAATATCATCAAAAATTGACATGCGTTCGGGTTGGATCGCGTAGCGATTTCGTAGCGTCTGTTATCCCAATACATATTTTCTTTTCATTTGGCGTTTGACATTGTCTTATTGGCTAGCCCCCCCCCCCCCAGTAAAGTTCCTATCACAGACAATTCAAGTTCTCCTTTTCCACGTTCCGTCTTTTATTATTATGAAACAAAACACGATCGAACATGAAATGCGAACGTCAAGGGAATCTGAAACTTGTTATTGTTATTTCTATATCGATTTGTTTGCAAGTCCATTTCCTTCGACAACTCGACACGAAAACGTCATATGTTAAAGGAACTTGTGTCTAGTTAAGACGTTGTTGTGTCGAGAAGTTGCGAAGTGGGTCGGTATGACAATGCATTGTCAGGTTGATACGATGTGAGAACGTGTTTCCACTACAATTGCTTTTTGTTATGAATACGCTAAGTCTCAAATGACAGTGAATGTGTACAGTCCGCCGCAGTAACAAGGAAGCGTAGAAAATGTCCGGCTCATTATTTTAAATAAATAAATATTATAGGCACATTATTACACAAATTGACTAACGGTAATGGCCCGATTCGAAAAATGATTAAGACATGTTTAAGATCTTTAAAAGATCGATAACTAAACGACATGTCAAAATTGACGTTTATTTCGATTCCGCTGTGATCCCGGTAAGATCTATCTACGATATTTCTAACGTCAAAGTGACATTGGTTGCCCGAATCGTGCTGCTTCTGTCAATTATACGACATACAAATGATATCTAAATGAGAACTTATCTAAACCAGAATTTATCGTTATCGTATTTCGTTCTTCGAATCGGGCCGTAAGTTTCACGGTAAGCTCAACAAGGCTTGTGTTATGGGTACTCAGACAACGATATATATAATATACAAATACTTAATTACATAGAAAACATCCATGACTCAGAAACAAATATCTGTGCTCATCACACAAATAAATACCTTACCGGGACCCAGAACCATCAGCTTCATAGGCAGGTTGTAGAGCCAAAAGAGTCACACAAACCATGCAGCCCGCCTCCATACAATTCAAATCACGTTTGCATTTTAAACGACGCTAAAATGACATGAAACATGGCATGGACATTCAAGTAACATATATCTATGTGTGGTACATTCACGGACGGTACATTTAGGATTTACTTTATATTGGATATAGTACTGATAAATAATGACATCCATATTAGCTTGAACCTTAGATGGATTAACAAGTCTGTCTACCTAAGAGTTTTCGTTGCTATGAATTGTAATAATAGGTGCAAAGAAAGTAAAGCAAGTAAACTTTTTTACATACAAAACTTCTGCATGCTCTAATGTATTTCTAATAGTTATTTGTGTCCCAAGGGAGGTAAAGTAGGAAATTGCGTGCCGCGTGTAAAATTGTTATCAAAGCCGAAGGCGAGGGTGGCAAACACGCGGGATGGATTGTCCTACGTTTCCTGCCGTGGTGCGCATACTTACTATTTTTCTGCTCGACGGAGGCGGAATGCGACAACTTCGTTTAGCGCAGCGGGAGCAAAGTTGACGCTTTCGGTCCGGAGGGCAGAAAAAATAATTAATACTATACATACGTATACGTGTTACTTTAATGTTCATGCCAACTTTCATGTTGTTTCAAATGAGTGGCGTAGGCCGCCGCAGTACTGCCGCGATTATGAAGGAAATTAAGAGGAAAAGGGCAGCCGCTTCTCCATACAAACGTAGTCCCCATTTGACTCTCTGTATATTGACATTATGCAAAATATTTTTAAATAATTTGATGTATACAGGGTGATTCAGGAGACGTGAGCAGGATCAAGCTTGAGCATTCAGTAAGTTATAAGCAACTGTTTCGTCAGTATTTGTGAGATTAACGTTCTTTTATTTTTTACTGTTAAAAAAAATGATTTAATTTATTTACGCCATGTATGGTCACCCTCTTTGTTTTATCCATAACAAGTGACAAATTGAATGTCATCGGAGTCTAGTTACTTTTGAAAAATCGTATCTCACTCAAGTGTGACATTTTGTTTTCTTCATAATCAAACTGCTGTCATAACGGTTAAAGAGGTTTTATCTTTCTTAATTAAGTGTTGTAGGGTGTCCATGATTGTAGATTATCAAATTTGTCCTTCCCAAAAAGTTAAATAACGGAAATAAAGCGAGATTGTTTTACTTAAATATGATGTTGAACGGTTCATTAACATTTACTGATTGTGTAGGCTTAGTCCTGCTCACGTCTCATAAATCACCCTGTATTAATCATAGCTATGCCCCTGCGTTTGACTTTATCCGATGTTTTGATTAGTGTAAAAATTAGGAGCGAAAGACAGATTTCATAAAAAAAAATTAAATGCTCCTAAATCGTATAATAGTTTTAAAAAATCAAACATTGGGCCATATCTGTGGTTAATATACAAGAAATTGTGTCAAAATATTTTCAATAATGTTAAAATCCATGAAAAAGCGATTTCGGGCGGGTCCTCCACCTTCATCGCGGCGTTGATGCATGTAAATGTATGTGTCGGTGGCCGTTCGTAAAATCAGGCAGATTATAAAATTACCAGGCATATCGTGAATCGTGACAATCATTGTCTTGTTCCTTGAGTTAGTTTGTCCTTCGGGCTGAAACAACCTGACGATCCTATCCTACTTATCGTACTATGTCGTACCGTCAAAACATTACAGAGGAACTTTACGATCTGCCGCCGACATATGCATGTAGCACAATGAATGTGAACAGCACGAATAATTGCCATAAACCACAACAAAATCACAAACCGGTTAATTTGTATGGTATTGTTGCACAATACAATCTCTAGAGACAAACTCGTCTGTACAGTCGGATGCGAAAAAAGCCAACGTTCGGCGACTCACTTCGAAATAATAATACCTACTTAGATTCAGGCAAGGGCAGCATCTGCTCGGTGTACCCTTTACATTTCAGAAGTGTCAAAAGGGGCTCTATAGTCTCTACGTGCACTGAAAGAAATGTTTGCATAACTGTAACAAAATTTTGGTTACTGTTTACACAAAAATTGGGACTTGCGAACTATGTGTGTTACAAAACCGTGTTTGGCTATCAGTGTTCAGGTACTGGGTATACACTACAAAATAAGTTTGTAAATTTATGCAAAGTTTATTTTCTTATAACCGTAGTTTAGTTATTTAGTAAAGTTACAAAACCAGTTCGGCTATCTATTTTTTTCAGTGTGTTGGTATCAGCTCGACGCATGCTCCCAAATGTTCGGAGCACCATTTGTTCCGTGATGGATACAAGGGCGTAGCCAGCCA
This sequence comes from Cydia pomonella, assembly GCF_033807575.1. NCBI lineage: Eukaryota > Metazoa > Arthropoda > Insecta > Lepidoptera > Tortricidae > Cydia > Cydia pomonella. The sequence goes on along the minus strand of NC_084721.1, from coordinate 19,350,525 downwards.
GTGAACTAGTGGGTGAAGGGGGGCAAGTTGATATCGCCTAAGGGGGTAGGACGCCGCAGAGGGGCATACATTGTATGTAAAACTTGAGCTCTAGAGTCTCAGCTGCCCCCTTTGCCTACCTGTACCTGCCTACGCCCATGGATGGATAGACATCAACTTATCAATAATATCCATTCATATACATTTTTTCGGAAAATAATTGCCAAGAGGCCACAAACACAATTACTTCATTATATATTATTTATATGTAAGTATAGAAATAAAAATGTCATCGTCATTTTGTATTTAGCCATTGTATTTTCTTTGTATGTGTGTGTGTTTTGTTACTGTGATTTCTTCCTTTTGTCTCTCTCTTTTCAAGCCCTCTACGTACGAACTAAGAAATAATTTTCTAGAATTTCAACCCCTAAGAGGTTCCAAATCTTGCAGGAATAAGGGATCACTCGACAAAATTTATTTTCGCTTGGGACCACCAACTGTTTGAAAGCTATTCCTGTATTGAATAAAATCAACAAAGAAGTTTTCTGTTTATAAACCATGGTCGGTTAAAAAACTTAAAAACGACTTCTAAAGGGATGAAAGTAGGATTTTTTACTACTTTCACACGGACAATGTCGCGGACGGAGTATAAAACACATATATGACATACATATAATCACGCCTATTTCCTGGAGGTGTAGGCAGATACCACGGATATCCACTTGCTACGATACTGACATACCTCTTTCGCTTCATTCACTTTCATAACATTCCTCATACACACTCGTTGGTTTAGTGTGTTCTTGACCTGGCCTTTCTTCAGGATTTCCCCGATATGATTAGAAAAAGTTCACCGAGGTCTACCCCTTCCAGCTCCCTCTTCTAATAAGTGTTAAATAACCCTTTGCAATCAACTGTACGACCCCTTACAATATTCGCCACATCGAGTCTACTGCAAACTCTCGTCCAAATCGAAAATCTCATTAAAATCGAGGGTGCTTCATGGAAGTGGCCATTACAATGGTTCGTAATTAAAACGCCATGCCGGCTCCTATTATCGCAACGTGGGTTCCTTTTGCTAAGCTAGCACGCGTGTGTGGACGACCAGCGAAAATGGGCCTCGACCGGCAATGCAGACATGTTTCTATTGTTGCGAATGCAACTTATTATTGTATAAAAATATTCCCAATGCAGGAGTTAAACGCAGCCGTCGGGCTCGGCTAGTATTCGGAGGCGTTTTCAAAAGCACCAATAGGAGCGCTCCACATATTCTGTATCGCGGCCAATTAGAAGCACCTTTTAAACCACCTTTTGTACTGATCAAATATTGCAAATCACTCTTTCATCATCCTTCATACTATCAACACCGCTTTCTACATTTAACCGTTTTAGCAATTAAACCCTTGTAAACCAGTATTTTGGATTATATCAGTCCATTACAAAATTGAAGCTTTTTATTTGAGTTGTCGTGATCCTGACCTGCACGGCGGCTACAGTATTTTCTTTATTAAGCCATTATACATTAAACTACTACCCTACCAGGACCTCGCAAATCTTTCCATTCCTTCCCTTATATATACACGCCTGTGGGGTGGCGTAAAGCGACATCTACCGAACGATGATTACATCTTTTTTTCCATCTTTTTTTTTGTATTGTCTACAGACGTGACCATTTTATAAAATGTGTTTGACTCATACATACACTGATAAAAATATGATCTATCGCAGTGGCTAACCTGGAGGTAATTACCCCCATGGGGGAAAAACTGATATTTCACGGGGTTAATAAGCTTAATTAAAGATTAAAGAACAAAGACATATAACCTATAAGAAAGACTATTGATGGTTATTGGGAGGAGGGGTAAAATCAACATCCCTACTTAGTCTTAGGGGTGACAGGACTGAATAGGTTAGGAACCACTGATCTATCGAGCACACATTAAAGTGGTTTTCATTAAGATTAATTGGTTAATACAATATCAAAAAACAGAAAAAGTACAAATCATTTACGTTAACTGTTTGAACATTTCTAAGTATTTAAAAAACGATAAAAACAAACAAACATTCCCTAAATTTCAGTTACTCAAAGCAGTAAAATTTGCTGTCCTCTCGGCAGAAAAATGTACCGTTTTGTTTAAAAGTTCATGCAATTTCTATTTGTTTAAATGGTTTTTTCTCAGTGTAAATATAAAGCGAGCTGAATTTGAAATCACTGAAATTTGAGACGAATAACTATTATTTCACAAACAAGAAGAGTCCCGCGTGATGTGAGCCGTCAGCTCGCCGGCCCCGATAGCATTTGTAACGCAATCGGAACGGCGGCGTAAAATAACAATGGGCCTATTGGGAAGCGGCGCCGCCTTGTTTTTTTACTAATTCTATAGATAACAGTGTCAGTAGGTACCTATGGTGTCCCCTTTGATGTTGGGAGAAGCCGCCCTGTTGTCTAGGGTACGTTATTTTTAAAGCCAATAAATACTTTTGTATAATACACGTTTATCCCATAAATTATGTATGTATTTATATCCTTTGTCTTTCTGGTACCTTGCATTTTGCTGCATTTGTCACCCTCTTCTCACTTTCTCCTTTCATCTACTCAAATGTACTGGAAGAGATCCTTTAAAGGGATAAGTTCACGTTTGTATCACCATCAGATATAACGAAGCGGCCGAGTTGCTCAAAATTATCTGAACAAACACTCTAGCGCCTTGCTTGACAATAGAGGCGTGTTCAGATATATGTGAGCGCCTTGGCCGCTCTGATATATCTGATGGCGACTGTACCAGACAGGATTTATGTTACTTGAATGTTCATGTCTATCTCATTATTTCAGTATGTTGTTTTAAAATGAGTGCGGTAAGTTATTAGTATTTTTCATAATGTACATACCTAGTTTCTATAGGTCTACCTTTTGGCGTATTTTCATTGGCTTGATAATTAGGTTTGTAGGTTCTTTGTAATTATTCGGAAGGCTTGAATTTAAAACTTCTATTGCCATATTTCCGAATACGAGTCGTACCAAAATATCTACCACGCCGATTTCACGAAGATCACGCCGCCGCCGTCCTAAAATCTATCAGAAGACCCCGCCGATAATTTTACCATCGGCGCACATGTCTACGTAGGTAGATTACATAGTTCTAGTTGTGAAAAGAGCAGCTAGACCGACAGGAGGCTTGTATTGATCCCGCTACCGTTTTTCTGCCGCAGCTGCCGAGCAAAAACCACGCAGCCGCGCCTCGGAAAAACTACGCACTGAATATGTTGGAATATGGGTAAAAACTACCGCTTGCTATAATGTGGGCAAGTGGTATCGATTGATAGTGCAGGCAAGTGTTATCGATTTAATCAGAAACGATTGAACCACTAAAAGTTAATCTTCAATACTTTGATGACGTTTGATCACCGATATAAACCGCCTCCATTTTGAAAGACGGTTAAAAGACAGCGTAAAGCCAATACATTAAAAGGAAACGAAATTTGGCACGCAAGATTTGGCCGTCGTCTTTCGGTTTTCTGTGAAAAATAGAAAGTCTTCAGACATATTTTTTAAAAGTTATTGAACAAAAGTGTTGTTTGAGGAGTAGGTACAATCCATGTATATTTTAATTATTTGCTCGTGTTACAGACCCCACCCGGTATACCTATTTAATAATTAAATGGTCCGTACGAGACGTTACGAGTAGCAACAATGTAGCTTCCTTCTTCTTCGCCATTACTTGTTCAGCGAAATTGTTGCATTTATGTATTACTGCCTGGTTATAGTTCTAATTAGTCATTATTTTTAATCAGATGTACGTAGAAACTGGATCGTTGCGTACTAACGGTGTTTGAAGCTGTTAACATTGTTGTTTGTGGTACAGACAGCAATATAAGATTTACTAGCTTTTGCTCGCAACTTCATCTGCGTAGGACTGTATTTCCGTGGCAAAATTATCTTACTCGTATGTCCTCCATTGAGTCCCAATATCTCCAATATTTCCATAGACCATCTATAATAATTTTATTATACAAATACAAATAATTTATTATCATAAAGGTTATGATTATGATTATGTTGTATACATGAGAGAGATGTATCCATCAGACTCCAAACTAGGCTGAGCCTGTATCTTGGAAATCTGCGAGAGTGATGGACAACTATTTTCACATTAAAAGATACAGTGCTTATTACTAAAAGTAATTACTACAATACAAGCTATAAAAAAACAGAATAACTAAATAAAATATCTAAACATATTATTCAAGTTTGAGTATGAGCGTGTGTTTGTGTGAGTAGTGTGTGTGTATTATAAAAGCGAAAGTAAGAACTAACTCTGTTTGTCTGTCTGCCTGTCTGTCTTACCTTTTCACGCTTAAGCGAAGAGGCGGGCAGGGAAGGAGCCAAAGATGCCATATATTTTATAAGTATAGGCTTAGGTTATATTTTTAGTATTTGTATTTTTTTTTGTTTTCGTAACATATGGACCCTGTGTAACAATGTTGTATTTTTTTTTTGGCTGAACCGGTTTAATTAACATTAGGTCTAGAAATAGGGGCCCGAGGAAGAACATATGATAGTTTTCATATCATTATCCCTCGCTGACGAAGCTAGAATCAGACCAATATAAGTTGGCAGCAATTTTGACAGCCTAGACAGTGCAGGTGTTATTTTAAACGTCGAACTTTTATGAAATTGTGACGTTTACTTAACACTTTCACAGGCTATCAAAATCGCTGCCAACTTAGCCTGGTCTGACTCTAGTCAAAGACGACCAGTCGCGCCGCGCGCTTTTGAAATGGCTTAGCTATATAATAACTTAGCTTAATGTTACAGAATTACAGAAACGTCAGAAAATAGTTTTTGAAAACATCCATGCAATGCAAACGATAGTGATAATAATGTAATTTATTACATTATTGTAGCAAAAAACTAACCATTCATCCTCCTAAAATATAATTTATTATCTCATTTTCACTTGAACCGTCGATTTATTGCGCAGGATAGAATGCAGACGGCGCACTCGAAAAAAACGCCGTAATGGCCCAAAGCGAGGGACAAAGGAAGCGCACGAGTAAATTGGTTCAGGTCCTATAGGGGATAGTCGGATGTTTTAATGACAGCTGGGGATATGACTGGCCGTCTGGAATAGCGGCAAGTCGGCAACGTTCATGGTTAAAAGTAAATACAGTTTTACAAAACTATACGGGGATCTCGTGAGAGATAATTTCATCTCTAGCAGATGGCACACAAGCCAAACCACTTAAACATTAATAATCACTATTGCACTTCAACCATAGCAAAAACACTCATAGCAGGCGTAACAACAGCCTTTGTTTACCATAAACATAGCTTAACGCCTTGCAATAAAGACTACGATTAGTCAAATCTACAGAGCAACTGCATTTACCAAAGTTAACCATAGATAAACCTTATATCTTCGGTATAAGGGTCAAGATTGGTCATGTCTAAAAGTGGTACGAGCACAGATAATAAAGGATGTCCCCCGGGACGTTTGATTTAGGCTTCCGAACTGCAACTGACAGTTGGGCTGTCTACACTAATTTCTGTATTACTTTGTTGATGTCTTACATGCATATAGATACCCATTGGTATCTACCATTATAATTGTAACAAACATTCAAAATTTACATAATTTAATGATTTACTTACCTAAATATAAATGAGAAAGAAATTCTATCTGTTTGTGATCTTTTCACGATTAAGAATCAAGGGATAGAAAGAAACTTTATGGAAATACCTCATACGTAGAGAGGCAAAATAACATAGAATAGAACGGAACATATTTTACTTTTTTAAGATCTTAAAAAAAAAACACAATTCCAATCAGGTAGATCTAGTTTTTTTTCGTGGTTTGAATATTTACAGAGTACACATTTCGGTAAAGGAACGGAAGTGTGCAGCCGCTCGGCAATTTAATATCACCAGCGTATATAAGGGCCATATCGTTACCGCCTTCAAAATATCTCAAATATAACCCTGGGGTTCCGTGGGACGATCCAGCTGTGGTTTCTGATTAGACAGCGGGAAATGTTGATTGAGTGGATATTTATCGGGAATTAAGGCTGTTATTAAGGATATATCTGCAATTATCTGCAATAATACTCTGCAGGTAAATAATACGTAAGATATACAATATCAGTTCTCTGCTAACACCACATTATTTTCTTCTTTCCTTCTATTTTACAGAACTTTATATCTATATATGGCACTATTCGTAACTTGTTAATATGTTTTATTCCTTACGTATTTCACATGGACAGATTAAAACAAACGATTAATACCTAATCAAGGTTAATTGAATATTTGTTTGGGATACTTTTGATAAACCTATTTTTTTTTTCAAATATAAATGTTATTTTGCTTAACATCGTCAAAAGAAACGTCGACAAGAGGTTACCAGGTTTTGTTTTCTAATTAGTAAACCACCAATCTGACCATACCAACTTTGCACAAAGTTGACATTAAGAATGCATATATCCGTATTAGCTTCATTCTTGATATAGCACTTTGCATGAACACTTAACGTGGTCCGACTGAAGCTCACTTTCTGATTAATCCTAAAAAAAATCCTACCCCTAAACCTAAAAAATACATATAATTGTGCCCCATTATAACAATTAAAACGGACCCCTGCCGTTGCACCCGCAGACCATCAAGGGTTTTATGGGAACCACTTGTACTTTACAATCGTACTACCCTCTCAGACGTTCTGCAGACTGATACGGCTTTGTTTATGGGGCTTATCGGTCCCGTTCCCGTTGTGTTATTGAGCGATGCGAGCCATACATTTAAGTAGATGTATTTGAAGCATTTAGTAATTCATTTCAGTCGAGTCCACGTACGCCACAAATACGAATTAGTTAACATTGTAAATGCTTACAATTCTACCGATGTAGTGAATAATCCTTTCCCATCGTATTTTCTCGGAATCGTTCGTATTTGTTACTTCAATCAATCTTTAGTGTACTTTTGTATCGATACTGACTGAAATGACGTTCGTGCGTTTCCGTGATACGATGGGAAAGGATTATTCACTACATCTGTAATTTATTTTAAGTTTTAGTACCGTAAGTAAAATCAAATAATCTCAAAACTATGTTATCCTCTTTATGGCACAACCTCAAAATAACAGTACAGATATACATAATACATGAAGACAAAGGTGAAAACAGGCGCTCTTATCGCTAAAGAGTGATCTCTTCCAGACAACCTTTAAATAGTGGCGGAATGATAATATTCATTTAACTATTTAGGAGGTGCAAAACTACGTAGGTATATTTGCTTTATCGACCTGGCAAAGTACTTTAAGTCTGAACCATACTGCTACTAAGGTTGTCTGGAAGAGATCGCTTCTTAGCGATAAGACCGCCTGTTGTTACCTAACTTTTACGTGTTTTTTCATTTCCTGTCTATTTTTAAATGTATGGTGCACAATAAAGAATATTTACTTACTTACTTACTACTTCTACAAATACCATGATTTACACCACGTGTGTCCACAACGCTACATCATTGTTCGCCGCATAAAAGACGAAACCATTCGGAAGACCGTTCCGTAATTCATCGTAATTTATCTGCTATTGTGTCGATACGGCTTTATAAGTATGGATGATAAACAGTAAGTGTTTTATTTGTGCCGTTTTTTGGATATTTTTATGGCGCACTTTTATATATTAATCTGTAGATTTATTCGTTTTTATAGGTAAACGTTTATCTATTTTATGGGAATTGCTTTGTATCGTCTGCTGTATGGAAATTAATAATAATGACGAGTTACGCTTGAACGGTCTTGGTGCCCGTAGAACGAAATGAACTAAATCTCAACTCCCCGCCCGATTCGAAGAATGATGAAGACACGTTTAAAATCTTGGAAAGATCTTTAAAATTTCGATAACTAAACGACATGTCAAAATTGATATTTATGTCGATTCCGCTGTGATCCCAATAAGATCTATCTACGATATTTCTAACTTCAAAGTGACTGGTTGCCCGAATCGAGCTGCTTCTGTCAATTATACGATATAAAAAACGATATCTAAATGAGAACTTATCGTTATTGTATTTTTCGAATCGGGCCGTCCGTTGGTTTTTGGACCATTACGCATAGTCCTTTGAAAAATAGACATAAGTATTATAATTGATGTTAAATATCCGTTAATGTAATAATATCAGTGTCACGAATCGCTTCAACGTGACTACCAAAAAAGTCATAAGTATATATAACACTGCTAATACTCGTACAAAAAGGTTGTATCGTGTCTAAATCGGGAAAGGCCAGACATGGCCTACATCTGTGGTCGGCACGAATATCAAAAAGGTCGACGGCCAAATTTGGACGTTCATATTTATGTTACTGCCGACCTAGCCAGTGACAATGGCTTGAGATGAAGGGGTGATCTATTCCCCACGAGTCGAGTTCGAGTCCGGACGGTCGCTGGCGAGGTTGCGGAAGAGTACTTCGGCGTTCCTGGGACCTCGCCCTATAGCAGCGGCAACAGAGGGGTTTTAGTGAGTAAACCATGGGTCTCATCAGCCTATATGGGAGTCCCACATAACCATCCCAGGCCCGTCCCCGCGCCTGGGTGGTATGCGGAAAGCATTTCCCCTCTTAAAAAAAAGGTGACAATGGCTATCGCTTCGACAACGAAACGCTTTGTGTCTCTCTATCACTCTTTCATATTAGTGCGACAGTGATAGTTGCAATTCGATCGATACAGAGCGTAAGGCGTAAGCGATTGCACGTTGGCTACGCGATCTTACGCAGCGGCTTAAGTGAGCGAATAACTCGCGAACGCGTAGCGACGCGGCGCGGCGGCCCACGGCATTCACGTAGGACACTTTCATAGTTATCAAAGAATTGATTCACCCGCACCGCTTCGCGTTCGCGAGTTATTCGTTCACGTAAGCCGCTGCGTTATCTATTCACGACAGGTTTTTTGTCCGTGCTCAGCTGAGAAAAATATTGTTTTTTATGTAGGTATTTAATTAAGTATATCTAGCTGAGCGTTTCCTTTTTTGCCACTTTTTTTGTGATTAGTCAGGATCGCGAGGCCCTATTCACCCTTATAGCAGAAAAAAATCTATTCATTTTTTAAACTTTTCTTTTTGTTACCGCCATACAAAGTATATGGAAAAATGATAAAATAATATGAAAAAAAACCCTGCGACATTTTTATATTAAAATGAAAAACTACAAAATAAATGAAAGTGGCACTTTTTTATAGAAACGTTCATTTTGTTATATATAGTAAAAACCCCTATAATGGAACAGGCACCAGTAATGGGATGGTATAGACAAATCCTGTAAAACAAGTATTTACCATCAGTTTTTAATCGCTGGCAACATTTTACCATAAACAAGATCCAAAGACCTGCGTTAAGTTTAATTTCCATTGATATTTGTTAGTTTGAAAATTGATTGCGCCGTACATCCCATGACTGGAGCAAAAAACCATAGTTTTAATTGGTTAACAATATTGAAACCAATTGAAGTAGCTTTCATTAAATACATTGAAAACATAAAGGACGAATTGGACCTTCAACTGTTAAAGCATAAAGCGGTAGACATTTTACAGATATCGGTGAAATATCAAAAATACTTACTTCTAATTTTCTCTTAAATCTCACATGATTGGTGCCGTTAACATATACGAGTATCGTCGTCTAATATCCACAATACGAAACTATATGAGCTTACTATGGAGCTAGGACGGTTTGTGTAAGATTGTCCACCAGCAGTAGCTGACAAGCACTGCTCACCACACTACATTCGGATTCAACACGCCACACACGCCAGCTAAGCTGCCGGTCGCCTTCACCGCGGCTCCATAACCTGGCCCCGCTCAAACGGTATCACCAGGTTAGGGGCCGTAGGGTTGGATAACGATCGGTAGCGAAGAGCTGGCCTACACCAGCTACCCACACCGTCCCCAAAATGACGGCCAACAGACCACCCCACCAGTCGGTGGGGAAGCGACCCGCGACAGCCGCCGCAGCCATTGTGCGGTAGCGGCCCCTCATACCCCCCTAACGGGGGGTATCGACAGATCACTCAAGTAAGATTGTCTAATCATATTTATTTAATATTTATATGCACCCTAACTCTCTAGTTGGATACCCATTCATATGATACTATTGAGCCGCAATCAATAGATGGAAATAGAAGCGAACGGAAATAACAAAACTAAAACCCATTTATTTCGAGCTGTCACCTCCACATGCTGATCTCGGCTGGCAGATATGGCTGGATTATTCCAGCCTACAATCTACATCAGCTGTCAAACGCAGCTACCTCTGCAATATCGCTGACGTCAGTCGTCAGCCCACGTCGTGTCGTCATGTTACTGATACAACGTAATAGAAATAGATGTGCTTAGAAATATTTTTACTCGTAAACACAAAGGAAACAAAATACTTAATAGAAAAACCTACAAAGAATAATACATCATCTCAATATGTTAATACGCTGTAATCTTTCGACGTAAGTCTTAGTGCTTTAAAACGATTCTCAAAGATTTTTTAATTTAATCTTTTTTTTTACTTGTTTTTATTTATTACCTGAGCATAATTTATTTTTGTTGTTTTTTCGAGCGGCAATGTATATGTTTATGTATCTATATACTTTATTGTACATAGAAATAAAAACACGAAAAACACAGTTACAGAGTAAATTAAATACAACAAAGGCGAACTTATCCCTGTATGGGATCTCTTCCAGTTAACCTTTGAGGAAATTAGTAAAACAGAAGTAACGGTGAATGAATGACAAACAAACAAAAGTGTACAATCACTGAAATTAATGAAATGTATGTTTTAAATACGCATTGATACAAATATACATAGATAGAAAAATAACCATAAAATAATGCATACATATATAATGTATATATATATAAAAAAAAAATTCAATATTATAATATAAATAGATATGAATTCGAACCAGAAAAGTAAAGGAAATTAAAAAAAGTAGAAGTACTCAATGGAACTAGGAAGTCGTAACCAAAGTATCGGAAAGCCACATTTTTTTTAGCTTCTCCTTGAGTGATGCTACAGATTGGGATTGCCTCACGGACACCGGAATCTCGTTCCATAACTTAACGGCAATGGACAGTAAAGAATTTCTTGTATTTGCGCGTCGTATTGGAAGGAATTGTGAGTGAAAGATTGTTTACCTATATTTCAACTTCAACTTCAACATTTATTCAGCAAATAGGCCACAAGGGCACTTTTACACGTCAACACGGAATTTACATACAAGCATAAACAAGCACATCAACAATTATGAAATACAATTAACTGAAAATATTAATGCAAACAAAAATATTATTCTTACTTAGAAATGTATAAAGTCTCTAAATGTCGAATTACAAAAAAAAACTAAAATAATAATAACAAAAAAACACAAACAGATTAAAAAAAACTACATTTCGTACATCATAGGCACTTGTGACAGTTGTGACGTCGCGTCATCGATTTAAAAAAAAAATAACTACAGGTATTTCAAATCGATGCGTCGCGTCATTAAATGCGAAGTTTTGAGTTAAAATATATACCATTGATTGCTGAATTATTTTATATGGAAAAATAAAAGTCGTCTGTTTTTCATAAAACCTATGGAAATGTGTTCATTAAAGTCTAAACTAACTACCAATTGGTTATGGTGAACACCATATATGGCTTCGTATGGACTAGAGGCTTAATACGTACATAGAAATGCTCGCTAATTGCACGCATAGATTACAATACACGTACACGAGCAATGTGTGTGCAGTGCAAATTACGCGAATTCCTTACTACGCGTTTTCCTGATCGGAGCCCCTAGATTAAATTTATTCGATAGCGTGACATAACGTACCTACGCGTTTGCGTTAAGTGACTTAACTTAAGTCTCATTTTGTATGGGATTTAGAAACAGCGCGCCAAGCGGGACGTTTTGGAAACTCTAAATCCTATACAAAAAGAGACAACGCAAACGCGTACGTCACTTCACGCTATCGAATAAAACACTAGGGGTACTGAACGCACCTTTTTGTAAATAATATCAATATTTCATTCTTCATCACGAGAACCAGTCATCAACACAAGAAACAAACACGGGATGCCAAACAATATGGCAACAATATGGCATTGTCTGACACAAAACGCAGTTTTCTCCGAAATGATAACATCTCGGCATGTGGTCATTCACTGGCATGTCAATAATATGAATGATATGATATCGCGTTACGTATTAGAAGATTACAGAGAAAAACATGACAGATGGGCAGACAGGCGCCGGGTTCATATCCTAAGTACCTATCTCCTCCGTTTTTGCCATATTTACGACAGTTGAAACGTTTTTAGGAGTCCGAATGTTACCTAATTGCTCTTTCAAGCGACATCTTAAAAAAATAACTAAAACGAGGCAACCCTTTAGAGAAGAAAAACGAAATTCGCGTTCATCAGACAATAAAAAAAAATCATTTATTCAGAATAAAATTAAATATAACCCATTTTACAAAACAACTCTTCTGCCAAACTGCAGGACAGTTTGTTGGCAGAGGGACTCCCTTAAAACATAGATGGGTAGACTTAGCTAAATGGCTAGTTACTTGTTACTTGTTAACTACATTTTATTGCTTATGGTGGTAACTTCAATTTACTATTAACAGCTTATGTTTTAAGTTCCATGAATTCGTAGGCTATGGTAACCGCTTATCTTCAATCGGGCCTTACAATTCACCACCAACGTGTAAAAAAGGCCTCGCTATTAGCCGGCACGTTTTTGGGCGTTGAATCAGTAATGTCAACGAGATTGGCGAGTAAACATACGTGCTGCGCGCTGTTTGCGAACAATCAGATAAGTAAACATTTACAAGCAAAAAAACTAGGCTGTGACGTGCCCAGTGAAATGCTGAAGCAGGTTATGCTTTGATCAAAGGTTTGGAGTAAAGAGTAAAGACGAAAATTGGTGTCAAACAAGTCTTTCCTCGATCACTTCCTAAAGAAACAAAGAAAATACATTTACAGTACATATGGCGCTACTTTACCGCACTAGTGCGATAATTAGCACATTACGTAACTATGTCGAAAATTTAAAAGGCCATATGTACTGTAAAACGTTGTACGATACATGTGCGAATAGGTAATTCGCAACTCGTGTCGATTTAAAACACTCCCTTCGGTCGTGTTTTAATTTATCCCCACTCGTTTCGGATTTACTATTTTTCGCACTTGTATCGTAATGTACTATTTTAATACAGTTGCTCAAAAAGTGCTACTTTACGTAGCTGTTTAACGTGCGGAAAGTTGGATTTCGCGAACTAGTGCTTTTTACTTTTCCACCTGTTCCAATTCATGACTACTTATTAATGAGTGTTAATGTTAGTACCTTTCACCATTCCGTTAACATTTTGGCCCACCTGCCATCACTCTGCCTGGCAACATGTCCTGCCCAGCTCCATTTTAATTTGGTAATGACGTGTCCGACGGCTTGCACCTTGGTGCGACGTCGGATCTCGACATTCCTCACTCGGCCTTTAAAGTTTGATGCCGAGCATGACGTGGCGAGCGTGATTGTTCATGCCAAGTTTTATCTTATTTAAGCACGTTAGATTGTACCTATGGGAGCGGCGTTTTTGGAGCGGGTTCGTGTGAATACCTACATAATTTCATCTCTAGCAGATGGCACATAAGCCAAGCCGCTTACTCATCAATTATCAATACTGCACTTCAGGTTCAACCATAGCAAAACACTGCTAGTTATACCATTGGTCTTACGTGAATCTTAATGCTGAAACAATAAGGTCTTCCAATGATCAATTTATTCTGTTGCTCAGAGCAGACGTCATAACAGTCCTAGTTTCCCATAGATAGACCTTACGGCCTTGCATTAAAGGCTACGATTAGTCAAATGCACAGAAGGCCTACTGCGATCACCAAACTGCGGGCATTTTTCTCTTTTACTCCAATTAAGGCGTAGTTAGAGTGACTGAGAAAGATGCCTGCAATTTGCGAATGTCCTGTGTTTGCGGTAAGCCCTCTGAGCAACTGTGCGTAGTAGCCATGTTAAACATAGATAGACCTTATCTCTTCGGTATAAGGGTCAGGATAGGTCAATATTTAGAAGTGGTACGAGCACGGATAATAAAGGATGTCCCCCGGGACGTTTGATTTATGCCCTCGGGAATCGAACCGACTTCCGTGCTGCAACTGACAGTTGGGCTGGCGACGTGGGATTGTGTGAGCTACATAAAAAAACATTCAGCAAAATTGTAGCAAGCAAGCACATGCCAGCGAAAATATTAGCTGATCCGTCTGATTATCATGATTAATGTTTTCAGTTTCGATATAAACACAAAAAAATTGGGACACATCTCTTTTTTACCAAACAATCACAACTAATATGTATTCATAAATGCGAAAGCACCTGTGTAGCTGTTTGTCTGTTACCTTTTACGCGCTGAAACGCCTGCGAACGATGCTATTAAGCTTTAACGACTAGTCTGGCCTAGTGGGTAGTTACCCTGCCTACGAAGCCGATGGTCCCGGGTTCAAATCCTGGTAAGGGCATTTATTCGTGTGGTGAGCATGGATATTTGTTCCTGAGTCTGGTAGAGAATGCCTTTTGGCATTAAGTTCTCCATTTGTACATTTTTCTTTATGTTTGCAATAAAGTTTAAATAAATAAATAATTACTTATCAATAATAAGTTTTACCATACTTTCCACACAAATCACACAATTTATTATTATTGATTAAGAAAACCAATGTACATATCTACTCTATGCTCCTAGATCAAAGCCGAATTTAGAGAAAAAAACAGTAGTATGTAGTGGAATACAAAACACCATGTATACGATGTGTCAAATGTCCCCGTTGAGCCTAGGTCATGCAAATGATTCCTAAACCGGGAAGCGATCAGTCTCCATCACGGAGGTCATTGCTCCCCCCCCCCTCTCCCCAATATCCATCCATTCTGATCCATCATGGCGACGGCAACGTGGCGTTGACGTCCGAGTGCCTTTTACTATAATCGGTTTAAAAGTGCTGTCCGCCATGTTGCTAGTACGTTATGGTGCATGTCGATATTTTATTTTAGTTTTTAGAAGCATCTATGTATTTGGAATTCTGGACGTAATTTGAAATTTTGAGAAAAGTTAAGACGCAAGGATGCAATTCTTACGAGTAATAAGTATAAATGATAAATAAATAAATATTATAGGACATTATTACACAAATTGACTAAGTCCCACAGTAAGCTTAATAAGGCTTGTGTTGAGGGTACTTAGACAACGATATATATAATATATAAATATTTATAAATACTTAAATACATAGAAAACACCCATGACTCAGGAACAAATATCCATGCTCATCACACGAGTAAATGCCCTTACCAGGATTTGAACCCGGGACCATCAGCTTCGTAGGCAGGGTCACTACCCACTAGGCCAAACCGGTCGTCTAATAAATATATATTATGGTACATGTCGATATTTTATTTTAGTTTTTAGAATCATGTATGTATTTGGAATTCTGGACCTAATTTGAAATTTTGAGAAAAGCTAAGACGCAAGGATGCAATCCTTACGAGGAATGAATATACAGCGTGTATTTTAGATATAATATATGATCGCATGACCAAAGATTAGTTAGTTTAGACTTTAATGAACACGCTTTTATAGGTATAATAAACAGACTACAATAAATGTAGTTAGTTTTCATGTAAAATAATTTAGCAAGCAAAATAGATCCATATGTATAGCAATTTATGTACCTAAGCTATGTTCCTAAGTAAAAGTAAGCAATAAAGATATTGATTGATTGAATGTATAACTACGTTGTAATAACTCAAAACGTCGCATTTAATGTCACGACGTCACAACCGTCACAAGTGACCATGACGTACGACATACATTGCCGCTCGAAAAAAATCAAAAATGAATCATGCTCTGGTTCTGGTAGACTCAATAAAAAAAACCGGCCAAGTGCGAGTCGGACACGCACAGGAAGGGTTCCGTACTATTATCTATAAAAACGGTCACCCATCCAAGTACTGACCCCGCCCGACGTTGCTTAACTTCGCTGATTGGATGAGAACCTCAAGATTGGAAATTTATTTATTTTATTCTGCTTTTA
Source organism: Cydia pomonella (assembly GCF_033807575.1). Lineage (NCBI taxonomy): Eukaryota > Metazoa > Arthropoda > Insecta > Lepidoptera > Tortricidae > Cydia > Cydia pomonella. Next base: position 19,334,423 of record NC_084721.1, on the reverse strand, counting down.
GTATTTGCTGTTATAGCGGCAACAGAAATACATAATCTGTAGAAATTTCAACTGGCTAACTATCACGGTTCATGAGATATAGCCTGGTGACAGACGGACGGACAGACGGACGGACGGACGGACTGACTGACGGACTGACTGACTGACGGACGGACTGACGGACTGACGGACTGACTGACTGACTGACGGACGGACTGACGGACTGACGGACTGACGGACTGACGGACTGACGGACAGCGGAGTCTCAGTAATAGGGTCCCGTTTGACCCTTTGGGTACGGAACCGTAAAAAATCAGGAGTGTTTGTAGTTTACGTTTGTGGTTATATAAAAACTACACACTGTATGTATTGCGTGTATTCTTACTACCAGTGTGTCGTTGGCCATTGGACAAATAGACAAACCCTAAAATCCCACGTAGGGTTACTTCTCAGAAATGCTCTAAAGTTATTATGTATTTTTTAATTTAAAAAAAAGATAAAAATAATAATTTTAAAATTAAATATTTTCCTATAATCGACAAGAAAAAGAAACACACTGTATTAATTATTGGCAGTTTTTTACTTTTAACAATTTTTTCGATAATGTTCGGCATTGATGTCAGTTGTCAAAAGTCAGAATTCATATGTGTCATAAATAAAAAAGATAATATAAAGGTCGAAAAAGGTTTCATAGGTACTATTCTATGAGGATGGCTGTGTCCAATGTCTATGGACACACCGTATGTATGGCATTTATTTGGTTCAATTTTCAATTACTGATTTGGTAATTAGGTATACATAAAAAAACCGCGCCAGTGAACATTTTTCAATTACTTATTTTCTATCAATCAACTTGAAAACAAAGCAGATTTATTTAGATACAATTTTGAAAAACTATTCAGTCAAATTAAAAATAACAAACAAGATTCAGTAATAATATTAATATGCATTTAAACGCAAGTTTAATTCAGTATTTTATTAAGAAATGCTTTTTTTCGCCTCTAAAAACAATCCTTCAAAGAATTTGGATTTACACAGCAGAATGCCGTTTTGCTGTGCACAAAGATTATCCAATTATTAAATACTTGGTTGTTGCATTAAGCTCATATTGTTAATTTTATCAATAATTTAAAAAGTCTATCTTATACCTTTAAAGGAGCAATTCTTGTATATATATTTCTGTGATCTCGAAAACGGCTCTAACGATTTCGCTGAAATTTGGTATATGGGGATTTTTGGGGGTATACAATCGATCTAGATTAGTCTTATGTTTGGGAAAACGCGTGTTTTCGAGTTTTCATGCGTTTTTCTTTCGACGCAGAATATGGTCGCTAATTTCGTGTTGCCGGCCACTGTCCGTCTGGTCCAGCGGGTTAAAACGCGGACGGCTAGAAACGAGTGTTACGGGTTCGAATCTCGACCGGTGGCTAACTTTTGTTTTTTTTTTTATATGTTCAAATTTATATATAATTTTTTAATTTTTATTGTTATAACAAGTTTAATTTAGTAAAAAATGTAGTTAAGATTATCACCTATACACCACCATATTACAATAAATAGTTGTTATAACCGAGCAAAGCTCGGTCGCCCAGGTACTATTATTTTTATGAGATGATTCAAGCACCCCATGAATAAGTTTCACATCATTCATCCTTTCGGCTTGTAAGACTCGAGTTATTAAATCTATACAATGGTACGGTCGCGGAAATTGATTCTTTAGCAACTTGCGGTTCAAGTAAATTTGGCTGTACATACTTATGGTAAGATCTGTCCATTGTAACGTGACACGTTAACTGCTAAAGAATCAATTTCCTCGACGGTACCTTATCAATGTAAGTTGATAAATCCATGGTGTCACGATTCTACAACGTCTAAATTCGCAAATCTCGCATCTTCTCTAGATGAGTTAAGACGTTTGTAACTTTATGTGACTTTTGCTAAGGTTGAAAATCCCTAATGTCCTTCAAATGGAGTTACAAGCTTTATTTTAGCCGACGACAAGTAATATAATCCAGACGTGCTTTCATAATATCCCACGGCTCAGTTTTTGTATATCTGTCTGTCACACACCAGATTATCCACATAGTGATTCATTCTGTCCATTGCATTCAGAAAACCACTTTAAATATGCATTAAAATAAGTCATTATGCAATGGAGTTTAAGTTTAAATTACCTTGATTTATCGGTTTTCGTATTGAGGTTTCATACATTTATGGAATGTTTTTGAATTTGGTTTGACAGGTTTCAACGAAAGGGTGCGGTGTATGGTTCAGCTGCAGAATTGATTATTTTATGCCTGTATATGGATTTGTATTATATTTACCTTTGAATACAAGTCTGAATTGGTGTTCGTTACACCATGGAGCATGAGTTGACATTTTGTACCAAAAAACTGATACAAAAATCGGTACGGCTGGTTTTTAAATATACCATTATGGTTGGTAAACGAAATATTAATTTGAATTTTGAATAAAATAAGCTGGTTTAAAATATCACTCTTTATCAAAAAAATAAAATTGTCCAGACTAATTAAATCCTGGCGAAGTTGGGGTCGAGGTTTCCTCAGATCTTGAATAGGTAGTTACTTTCTTTTCAATTTACTTAATATTCAGCCAGGGTTACCACGTGGTTAAATACTTTCAGGATATTTACTCTTTTGTATATACTTTTGAGAGATTATTTTTAGAGTGACGGTAGTGAAACTGGGAAACAAGAATACCCATAAAATCATTTGCAAAATGCTATTTATTGTTGTCAAATGACAATTGGTTTTTTTGCTTTTACTTTTATCTCGGTACAGACTGTCTACTATATGAATGGGATGGTTTTTACAAGGTAAACTTCATCTATGTGGGTGTTTTCGCATTAACTCGTCGATAATTTATTATTTTAATATTTTTATTCAGGGTTGTGTTATGAATGAACAACCAAGTGAAATTAAGTTATGGGAAGAAACAACTTACTACAGGAAATCCCGCTTAAACATATTCTGAAATGACCAAGCCAATAATGCGTTATTAAGAAGGAAGAATAATCTTACAACTAGTTTTTTAAACATTTATTCACGGTTAAAACGTTTTCCTTCTTAATAACGCATTATTGGCTTGGTCATTTCAGAATATGTTTAAGCGGGATTTCCTGTAGTAAGTTGTTTCTTCCCATAACTTAATTTCACTTGGTTGTTAATTCATAATACAACCCTGAATGAAAATATTAAAAGTTTAAATGTAACCATATTAAACGCCCAACAAGCAAAATAATCCTGGCATGTGATTTTATAGTCCTGTTTGGACTTATATGGCTACTATAATGGTTTCAGAATATGCCACCGCACTTATATCAGCATATATTAATCTTGTTTTTACTCAAGTACGCTTACTCTTACAATTTGGACTTATATCGGTATATAGGATCACAATTCATGGCTACTACTGGACTTAACCTCCTATAAGAGCATGTATTAAGATTAATTACTCTCAAGAGGAACTACTCCGACAACCCAGACTTATATGCGCATATAGGATATCGCTTTAAGCGCATTTTAATCTCCAGGCTCCTATATGAGCATATTCGAGGAAAATATGCACTGAGGAACAATCACTCTTTTTAGTCTTACTTATAGTCTCATATAAGCATTTTTTCTGTGACCAATATAAGTCAATTCAATTTAGACTACTAAAGAGCACTTAGGTTTAAAGTTTGTAATTCATATTAACATCAAATGGATTTTATTCCATAGAAAAGATATAATCGAATAAATCTAAAAAACCCTCGTCGGAAATCTTTAAAGGCTACTTTTGATCGAAATAACCTATATAAGCAAAAGCGAGCTTATGACGGTTTCACAAATCCGGAAAAACTTATATCACGACTCTGTAGGCAAAAACACACTTTATATGGGTTTATCATATGCCGATATAAGCCAAGGTCGATTTACAGAGGCATTCCACAGTAGCATTATAATCTAAAAAATCCAGAATAATCCTGGTTAGAACCCTAATAAGGCCAATTTTGCTTTAAATCACCAATATAAGAAAAAATGAGCTTTAAACGGTTTTACGAATCCAGAAAAGCTTATATCAGGACTCGTTAGGCAAAAATGCACTTAATAGGGGTTTGTCATATGCCGATATAAGCCTGGGTAGATTTAAATGGGTATTTCATAGTAGTGCTATCGTCTTAGAAACCTTAAATCAATCCTGGCTAGAACTCTTCAAATGCCACTTTTTCTGGAAACAACCGATATAGTCGAAAACACGATTTGAATGGTTTTCCAAATCTTACTGTAGGATTTGTGGCCAGCCATTATTGATCACTCATAATTCACGATTTGTTCTTTGTTGTTCTGAATGATATAAAAATGGATTTAGATCAGTGGAAGCGGTTTAAAAAGAGTGGTTCTTATAAACGAAAGGTTAAGAAAACCTACCAGGAAATGTTAACCGGAGTGAGCACTGACTTTTTAAATTTATCGGGTAAAGACTGCATCGCAAATTCAGGTGAGGGTTCCGGACAAAATAACTTTAGTAGTACTTCGGATGGAAGGGGTTCGGACTATGAAAGCAATAATGAAAAATCATCAAGCGATTATGAAAGCGATGAAAAGGAGGAAAATCTTTCTGATTACAACAAAAATTTCGAATTGCGTTATTCTATGAAAAACTGGGCTTTAAATTACAATATTTCTCATGCTGCTTTGAACTCTTTACTTCAAATTGTAAATATCAGATTAAACGACGTTTTACCTCGAGATGCGCGAACACTTCTAGGCACAAACAGAGAAAACCTACAAATTACCATTTCAGCCCCAGGACACTACTGGCACAATGGCCTGATCAAATGTTTGAAAAGAATTTTCGAAAATGTTTCGTGTCTACCAAATGAAATTTCTCTAAACATAAATATTGATGGACTACCAGTTTTCAATAGTTCGCGATACCAATTTTGGCCCATATTGTGTACCGTCTTCGAGATACCAAATTTGGCTCCGTTTGTTGTTGGTAAGTAACAAAACATCTTTATTAACTTAAAGTAGGTACTTAAAAAGTAGTAGTAGTGTTTTTCTTATGATACTTACTTATACTTACCTATTTATTTTTAACAGGTATCTATGCCGGAGATGGAAAACCATCGGACCTAGACTCATTTTTGAAGCCTTTCGTGACAGAAATGAAGCAACTTGAAGAAGGATTAATACTTAACGCTGCTCATGACTCAAACGAAGAAAAAATTATCCACGTAAAACTGAGAGCTTTTATCTGTGATTCACCAGCTAGAGCAATGATAAAAGGTAGGATAATTTTTTTTAGTTTACAGACAATATTATTATATTGCTTCACCTCCCATCAAACTCTATGTACTAAAAGGATTTTAGAATTATCAGGCCAAGCTATCAGTAAAGGTACTTACACATTAATTCAGAAAAATCTTTAAGTACCGTCTTCTTTTTCGTACGAGTTACTTACTTCTGCTTACTAAGATGAACACCACAATATGAAGGTATTTAACCAATTTATACTATTTTTTTACAGGTGTTTCAAATTTCAACAGCAAACATGGCTGTCTAAAATGTACAGTCGTCGGAGAATATTCCCATAAATCGAATACTGTGACATTTATTGAGTGTCACAGTTCTAAAAGAAACAACGGTGACTTTCGTGCGAAGAAGTATGGACAACATCACAAGAAAGACTCACCGCTACTTAGCTTAAACATCGACATGATTGAAGATTTTCCAGTATCGGACTCGCTGCACTTGATAGATCTTGGGTTGATGAAGAGGCTTCTGATAGGTTGGAGGGATGGAAATTTCGGGAAATATTTAACAAAATGGAATGCGCAAAATATTGAGAAGGTTAACAGCTTTTTAAAAAGTTGTATTATGCCTAAAGAGATACACCGGTCAGTAAGAACCGTCGATGTTTTAGCTCACTGGAAAGGGTCTGAGTACCGTTGTTTTTTTTACTATCTCAGTTTTATAATACTTCAAGAAGTCCAAAGAGCGGAACCTTATAATCATTTCATGCATTTATTTTGTGCAATCACTATTTGCTCCAATGATAGTTATTTCCATTTACTTCGTATCGCTGAGGAAATGTTAAAACACTTTGTTGAACAATTCAAAACCATTTATGGGAAAGACTATATAACAAGCAACATACATAATCTCTTACATTTGGTTGATGAAGTAAAAAAATTTGGGATTCTCCAAAATTTCAATGCATATTGCTTTGAAAATAAACTTTACTCCATAAAAAAAATGGTAAGGCAAGGAAATAAAGCACTTCAACAAGTCGCAAACAGAATTAATGAAATGTCGTTAATGGATATAGAAAAGCTAAATGAAAACAAGAAATATCCGGCACTAAAGAAAGGAAAATGCAGAAAATCTGGCTTAATATTAGAATTAGGGACGTTTATATTGTCAGCAAAGAAACAAGATAAATGGTTTCTAACTAAATCAAACCACGTGGTGGAGTTTGTATCGGTTAATTTTAAAAATAATGGGAATCAAGAGCAGGAAATAGAAATACATGGCTATCATATAATAAACACCCAAAATGCCTTTGAAGAACCCTTAAGCTCATCGTTTTTCAACATTTGTAAATGTGATTGCAGAGAAATGATTAAAATAAAAACTGTGTATAAAGTTGCAGACATAAAGTGTAAGTTTGTAAGTGTGTTATTCAATAATTTTATATATTTAGTGCCATTACTTCATACTCTGTAGTTTATGGTTTTAATAAATAAGACAAATTTACAAAAATTTAACAGGTATTTTTATTTATCATTCAATCAACAACTTATCAAAGTTTAGTACAATAACATTCAAAAAACGGGAGTAACTAATTTGTACTTTAAATTACATTAACAGAATAGTTACTTTAATCAGTCTGGGTTTATGAGGTATTTATTATCTTTATCTAACACTAAAAGTAAAAACTTTATATAAAACTATTGTTAGAGACATAATAAACTCTTTAGCTACATACTATTTAACCAATCTTTAAATTCACATGCATCTTCACTCGGAATAATACTTAAAAAATACATAAACATTTTTATGTAGGTAATATTAAGGTCAAAAAAATTGCGGCACAATAACATACTTAACTTATTCAGGTATTTGTAGCCTAAAGCCTATGATACACAGGAGCGGGAATGCAGGATAGTTACGATGTAGGTCCGTTCCGGGGCGAGACATAGACAGTTACCACACGGACTGTGTGTGAGTCCGGAGCGGTCCCCATTCCTGATCCAGTGTAGCATGAGCCTTACTCTAAAAACAAATCAACTTATATACTTACCTATAGTAGGTAGGTACCTAGATTTAAAACTTGTTGTCAAATAAACCACAACGTAGATAATCAATACTCGTGCGTACTTGAAAAAACGAATAATAATTTCAACATAATTTCTTCTTCTTCAAGAACATAATTTTTAGGGCTTCGTAAGAGCCAAAAATTCAAATAAAAAAATAAACACTAGATAAATAAAAAAGGACTACAAAGATATGTTATCCAAACAGCAAATAAAATTATTGCATGAACTTTCAGTAGCTGTTGACATTAAATTTCTGAAGTTTCTAGAGTGTAGTAGAAATTTTTATGTAGAATACCTAACTGTTTTTTCTTTTTTAACTGGAGAACTATTTCAGTTTCATAGGTACAGCAACTCTAGAAAGTTAACACATTTTTTTGTTACTTAAGTAATTAATTTTCCGGCAGGACTGCAGCAGCACTGGGCAGGTTTATCACCTCTACATTCTCAAGTTGATTTTGTTCTGAGGATTCAGGTATTGCTGGAACTGGCTGATCTAGCAAAGGTTCGGGTGGAGGACGAACATTATCTTCTTGAGCTGGCTGTTCTATAGCGCACACAGAAGATGTTGTAGCAGTATCATTTTTAGTTTTTTTCCCCTTAGTACGTTGTCTTGCTGAAGATGCTCTCTTATTGCTCTCACAGCGCTGGTGAGCATTTTTGAGTATAATTTTGAAAAATTTTTCGCAATCTGCTTTGCTGAATGTTTCGTCTGATTCCTTCACAATATCATGGAAAAAATTAATTGTTCTTTCTCGGGCTTTGAAACAAATCTTTACCGGGTCTTTCTTTGATGAACCAGTCCATGTACAACTTTTCAAAAACTCTCTGTCAAATAAATGATCAATGAGGTAGTATGCATTTGAAGTACCCTTTCCAGATCCTCTGCTACATAACCCACGTAATTTTTTTTTATGATCTTCTTTAAATACTGCATCTAACAGGTTTCTTTCAAAGTCATCAAAATCATTTGAAGTTTTTATGGTATTTATACCATCATCCCGATCCTGAGCTGGTAGCTTAGAAGACAGCTTTATGTATTCCTCGAATTGGGTCTGAAATTCTGAATGTTTTAAAAGTAATTTGTTTTGAAGTTCAAACAAAGCATTTTGATTAGTAAGAATTGTTTTGAGATCATGTTTAAGAGCCTGTATATCCTCTTGAATTTGCTGTAGTGGTACATCTTGATTTAATATCAAAATGTTTTGACTTTGGTTGTCTGTGTTTTCACAGCCTAGGTCAATTGTTTCTGGTAAAGAGTTTGGTTCCAGAGTTTGAACAATATTAACGGCAGCATCATAGTTTTCACCCGGTGGTATGTTTTCCTTTTCTAGCATAGCAGCAGCAATATTTTCTTGATCATTCTGTAAAAGTTAACTCTTTATTAAAAATTTCAGAAACCCAAGATACAACTCAGGTGCACGTCATCACAAATACGCATATTCCTTTCATTGTGTCCATTACAACAAACACATTATAAGGTTTAATTTGATGAAAAGTTATGTTGACAAATCAAAAATACTCAATTTAAATCGGCTTTTTTCGTCGTAAGATAAAATTGTAATTACCTAGTACGATATTTTACAATAACCGATTTCTAATGATATATGCACAGAATATAAATTTTGTTGTATTGAAGAATATGTTATTATTATTATGCGATGACCGGCTTGTATATATACCTACTTCTATAACAATATGTAAGTAAATAAACATACTATTTATAAGACTTTAAAAAAAATAGGCTGCACCACTAAAAACTACAATATTTTGTGCATTACTCTCGCATAAGTAGTACCTATCTAAAATAACTTTAAAAAGTTGGTAAAAATCATCTATTGGAGCAAATAAAAGAAACAGCTGATCCATAGTAATTTTCAATAGGTACCTACAGGATCAATGAATATGGAACAACTAATTTTTATTAAGCTGGAAAGTTGCTTCCTTTGTGTGCGGGCGAACCTGTGATACGGAATCTAATATCTAAACAAACTGTAAATAATTTTCTTCCATTAAACTTACCTCTACCAACTCCTGCGCCATTTTATTAAAAGAATGAGCCAACGGTTCTCTTTGGGTGGTTACAGATAGCGAATTGTTCCGATACTCATTCTCCGTCTCGGTATCGGACCTATCACTCATTGCATCTATTTGATTTTCTGCGTCTTTAAATGTTGGTAAATGGCTTCTTTTCAAAATACAATTAAAAGTTCTCCAAGTAGGATCTGGATAACAATTCTCGCGCCTTCTAAGTTTTTCCGCGTTAGTTTTGGGCCAGAACAAAGTACCATTTTTTTCCCACTGCTCTGGGACAGTCGTCAATCGCAGACAGCCTCGTTCCATAGTTTGAATCACTTTGAATGGCATCGTGTTTGTTCATAAACCTGCAAGTAGGTTAAGATAGTGTTAGTCTAGTCTAGTAGGTACGCTTTGACTTAAGATTATTCAAAATTACTCAAACATACGATACAAATATTCTACTACTAAACTCTCAGCCTAAAATCTATATATGTATACCTTGAAACTTTCACATTGAAAAACTAATAATATAATTCAACTAAGCGCGAGATAACGTTATCCGTGTACAACTAATTCATTCGAACTGTTCGCTCGCTTGTGCTATCGCGCGAGTCCAGTCGGGGCCTGAAGAGACGCGCGGGGGAGCGCCGGACACGGAGTAGGTACGACGGGAGCGAAGTGCCGAAACGCTGACGCCGCCGCTTATATATGAGTAACTAGAGGCCACCTGCGACTTCGTCTGCGTAGAAACAGATCCCGCGGGAATTACGGGATAAAAAGTAGCTACCTACATACCAAATTTCATTGTAATCGGTTCAGTTCAGTAGCTTTTGCGTGAAAGAGTAACAAACATCTACTCACAAAGTATGACAATGTTAATATTAGTATAACATAATTATTCTTAGTTAGATTAGTAAACAAAAATACACAGTTCTACTGAATTTCTTTGAAAGTAAATGAACTTGCGCGTGTGGTGTTGGTATAACGCTTTGAGTCAAACAAATAATTTCTCATTCATTCAAGTTGTAAATCTAAGTCCCTTTATATCCGATACCTACCTAATAATAAAGTTTTATTATACCTAAGTAAATAAATAAAATTTAGTAAACATATGCCAGGGTACTTATTCAATAAATTACGTTACATAGTCGTATGCGTGTATATTAGGTAAGACCTCATTTTACTCACATGAAACTATGTTAATAAATATTGTGTGGTGCTAGGTACTTAAGTAGTAAGTAGGTATGTATTTAGTTACATACTAGTACTAGCTACAAATTTCACACTCGTCTCTTGGAAAGTGATCATAAACTGCGTAGTTACAATTCTCACACCAAAACCAATCTTGATATAGCAATGATCTGATGTCTTCGTAAATCTTAATAAAATGTAAATCTCTATTGTTAAGTGACACAATGGTGTGACACCCGGGACATGTTTCTGATAGTAAGAAATGTGTAATACTCCAAGGCCATTGCAAGTCCCTTAGACTTCGGAAATCATTTTTTGTTAAAAATCGATCTATATCCAGGAACATCACCATACTATTATTTGGAATGCTGGAATTCTGCTTTGCTTGGAATTCTGGTAACCTGAATAAAAAAATTAAATTACTTACACACTATTCGTCCAACAAAATCATTTTCAAACTAATGCTTAACTTATTAATACAGTACCCACAGTAAACTGATATGATTTTTCTTTGAAAACTTTCCTAATCTAATCTTTAATCTAAATATTATTGTAAGTACCCGTTTGTTGATAATAATTTTCTAATTTTTGTACAGTTGGCCAAGGCGTTAGCTGAGCCACCTAAACCGCTTGTTTCTCTAAAAACGCGCGGTTAAGGCGGGTCAGCTAACGCCTTGGTCCGCTGTACCCGTAAAACTGAACAACTTTGCTTAATAGTATAAGGTAAATTGGACCGCCTATTCATAATTTTTAGCTATGAAAATATCCTCACTACATCCTCACTACCTACTAAATATTTATCATAACAGAATCTACGATTTTCAGTCCCCTGATACGACAGTATGTAGGTAAGAATTGCAGAACCCTAATTGTGGAACCCTAATTGGTAACAACATGGCGAATTTGTTTTGGTTTTGACACTTACCATTGTAGAACTAAATTAACTTTTATCAGTTCTATAGCATACTTGGATAATGTCACCCAAAAATGGCGACGTTTCCTAACATTTTGTTGATAAATAAATGAATACACAAAGTGTTAATAAGCCATTTTAAAATGGCGCTTTAAAATTTCAATCGAAACCAAGATAAGGTTCACAGAAAATTCACATTCCCCAGCAAACAGTCATCACAAATACTAAGAACAATAGGATATATTTTTCTACTATGGTTGACAATATTTTCTAGTTATCATATTAATAAATACCACTTACCTTTGCACAAACTATTTAATATTTTTCTACACTGCACAAAACCACACATCACAGTTTGACATTTCACTGAAACACTAGCTGCGTACTTAGTAGAGGCCTAGCTAGGCCCGAGTTAATCTCACTTTTTACTATAGTGCATTTATATTGGCATTCCCAGGTAATAGTACACTTGCGTAATCCCGATATACGAGCCATATAATCAAAAGTGGGATGACTGGGGCCTGATATAATCGCGCTGTAAGCAAAGATAGACTTATAAAATGGGCCCTTTTCCGGGTTTATATGCAGATATAAGTCTCATATAATCCTCAAGAAATCATGGTTCTAGGATAGTTGAAGAACCACTTTTTGCTGGTTGGGCGGTTCTACTGTATTTAAAACTCATTACTGCTATTACTGGTCCTAAACTGTGTTTATCTTATCCCATGTTTAATTTATCCTGTGCTAAGTTCACGGACCGTGAACAGACACGACACAGACACAAACATCTCCAAGAGGACGAGAAGTACTTTTATCGACCGAGAGATACACAATTCAAAGGCCTGTTGAAAGTATTAAGTTTAGTTGAATCTGGTCTAAGGTGTGGACAAATACAATATATACAAAATTCTTTAAGTTACACTATAAATATAAGCTAAGGGATGGAAGCTTCCTGTAAGTAAAAAGCAACTTGTGTTGGGGGCCTCCGCTCTTCCTTAGGTAACATGTGGTAGGTACTAAGTATAAATAAAATATAATTCTATAATATAACCCAGATACCGCTGGAGCGACAGTGTACAGGCGGATCTGTGCCAACTCAAAGCCGATAACTGGCAGGAAGTGGCACAGGATCGGGACAGGTGGCGTTCTCTCGTTTTGGAGGCCAAGACCCTCTTTGGATCACTGCGCCACAATAGTTAATATAATTATCTGAATCTGAATAAGTCATTACATTTTACAGTTCCCAGTGTGGTGAGCTTGTAATAGGATCTTGATAGCCAATAAATACACTGTAAATATGGTCACAGCTTTATTGTTTAGCACAGACGTACATCGCTCAGTGCGGGCAAGGCAATACTGACTGCACCTAACTTCATGTGTACACTACAGTAGACATAGACATAGACATAGAATAGTATTCCCTCTCCTTACAAAAAAGAAATAAATAAAGAACTAAAGATACTACAAAACAAAATCCGAACACAATAAATCATAAATGTAAGAACATTTCCGAAAACAGCACTTGTGGGACCGTGCGAAGTGCGTGGTGGGGGTAAGTAAAGCGATCCCAGCGCATAAGGTGGTAAAAATTTGAACTAACTGCGGATAGCGTCTTTAACATTTCGTACAATTATATGGCTCGAAATGAAACTTTGATTTACGATTACTCCTAAAATATTCATTTAAATTGTATGGTGTAAGGGACCATTGTAATCTGTATGAAATGCTTAATATAACTAACGTATTTATTTTGATAATTGTTAATACTGTATCCATGTAAATAGCTTTGCAAATGCCACATATTACGTGATCTTTTTCTAGAAGTTAAGAATGGATATAGTAAGTTATCCTTAAAAGATAGACATTTCACATCGCGGACTTTTTTGTAGACCTATGAATGAGAAACAACCCCACCATACATTGTGTTGTTATAGTTCAAACGGATTAGGCAGCGTTTTCGATTAAAGCTCCTAGCCAGCGTGATTTTTTCCGACAACAACGTTATATTTCAAACAATTTACACAAAACCTTAACAAGTTATATACTTAAGCCTTCCTCATGAATCACTCTATTGATAGATGAAAGTCGTATGAAAATCCGTTCAGTAGCTTTTAGTTTTGGAGTAGTTTTATAAGATGTAGTGAATTGACGTTTTCCCCTAGACTTGCGGACACTAGGTTGCGTGACAGTCGTGCACGCTCCCAATTCCACGCACTTAACTTAATGTGTACACTACACCAGATATAATTGTATCCCGGTGGTGTCGCGAAAGTCTCGCCCGAAACTGAGTTATTCCTCTTGTCCTTTATTTCTAAGCAGGTGGTCTACGGTGAACACTGAATAATTATATATTACCCAATAGATGACACCCTTCCGTCATCGTCACCTCTATTGACAATGACTTTAATTTTAAGATGACATGTACATGGACAATACCAGCAGCTGTAGCACAGTCGCATATTTATCGCATGTCATTATCCATGTCACGTTCTAAAAAGTATGTAAGTGCGAAAGTGGCAAGTGATAAAAATACAACCATGCTGCCATCTCAGCACTCGAAAGTTTACCTTAAATGAAGACATTCAAAATATTTTCATCTTCTTTTAAAAACGGGTGCTCTCTCTACTGATATTAATTTATATTCTTCTAACAAAATCTGAATATTAAGTCCTTTGAAGTCTTTCACTTTTATTTCATTATAATCATTTTATTATCACAATATGATGTTAATCTCTAATGTAATTTTGAATCGACTTCTTCGTCTAAATGTGCTTATCAATCTTCCTTGCCGTATCCGGCAATGGCGGCTCGACTCCAACAGCAATATTTATCCGGATTATGAAATGCCCTAATGTGGCTCGCAGAACCAAACTTTGTCTTGAAGATGTGTTTATATTATACACAGTTCTCGGTATATTGCCTCCCAGATTATATCGTCTCATTTTATAGATAACATAGTTTGAAGACGAATACCGAAATGAACGAAGTTATGATATAACTATCGTAAAACGTACAAGTCGTAAATCCAACTTGTTAGTGGCGTTATATGTCCGAGTTATAAAACACACAATTTCAGTTTATTTCGAATTTGCCCAAAGCGAATTTCGGAGAAAATAGCTTAGTTTGAGACTCTAGAACTGAAGGTTTCCATTATGTTCATCACTAACTTATCCTAACGGCCCTATTCGAAGAATGAGATACGATAACGATAAGTACTGGTTTAGATAAGTTCTCATTTAGATATCGTATGTATGACGTATAATTGACAGAGGATGTTTGACAAGAACCAATTTAATGTTGTCCACTAGAGCTGCGCTGAGCGAGGAGGGGTTCTAAGTTTCCTCGCAGACGGGACAAAAACATTTTAGAAAAAGGTCACTGGTGACAACACAATCAAAGTAAACAACTCTAATAACATGTCCCGTTTTTCTTATTTAAGTCTCAAGTACTGAAAAATAGTATCCTGCCTGTAAAGATGCCGCGTAAAAATAAGCTTTAGATTATCTTAATTTTGCGATGTCGACAAAGACGCAAATGAGTTTGCTAAAAAATGTGTATGAACAAAACGCCTTACGAGTACTTTTTCTTTCAAATGTAGGTAACAAAATGCAGTAAAAAATCCATTGTTTAATTTTGACCATCTATTATCGCCTTCACAACAAAAAAGGACACGAATTTCCGGAAGAATGTACTTAAATAGAAAGCTATTGAATGTATTATTTGAACTATTGAATGTTTTTTATTTGACCTCAGTCGGCGACAATGTTTGAGGTCATGTCTGAGGGCCGAGTTATTTGACACTGAATTCGTTGGTAAAAGAAATTGTATTATCTAGGTTATGGTACAAAGAGTTTGTAGAGAATCATGAAGGACATTGATAATACCTTAAACCTTTTATTTGCTACCTATTTAAGTTTATTATAAACCGAAATATTATAAAGGTAACTGAATAGTTTGCGCGAGAGACACTTCCAAAGTGAAAAAATGTGTGTCCCCCCCCCCTGTAACTTCTTAAATAACAGAATGAATAATCTAAAAAATATATATGATATACATTACCATGCAAACTTCCACCGAAAATTGGTTTGAACGAGATCTAGTAAGTAGTTTTTTTTAATACGTCATAAAATATAAAAAAAAAATTCCATCAAACCCATACGTGTGGGGTGTCTATGGATAGGTCTTCAAAAATGATATTAGGTTCCTAATATCATTTTTTTCTAAACTGAATGGTTTGCGCGAGAGACACTTCCAAAGTGGTAAAATGTGTGTCCAAAGTGGTAAAATGTAGAACAAGATCTAGTAAGTAGTTTTTTTTTAATACGTCTTAAATGGTATTTTTTAATACGTCATTAATGGTACGGAACCCTTCATGGGCGAGTCCGACTCGCACTTGGCCGCTTTTTATGAAAGTGACTGCTATCTGACCCTCCAACTCAGAGGGTAAACTAGGTCTTATGACCTGATGTTTTCCTTCATCAATCAATCAATTTAATAATTTCATACAGTAAAGGGTGACATGACTACGATAAACCGGGCCGGGGCTACGTTTTCTATGTATAGCAATAGCACCATGTGATCACCGTCAGCCGTCAGCCGTCATAAAAGATGACACGTCAGACGCCTTGGCCCGGGCCCGGCCCGGCCCGGTGAGTCATCACACACACCTGACTGCCGTCTTCAATTAAACGTAAATAATAGTTTGTAATTCAATTAAGCTATTCCTTATCGTTTGGCTGCCATTTATGATAACATAATTGGTCGTTGGGCTGTTAACATTTCAAACCAATTACCTAAAATATTCGTATACCTATGGCGTCATCCATTAATTACGTCACAACATTTCGAGTTTTTGAACCCTCCCCCCTCCCACCTTGTCGCGCTTTTTCCTATCTCTATGGTAGGTAGAGGCATGGAACAGAATCTCCATATACCAAAAAGTTTCCGACAAAAAACCATAAATAGGTGGCGCTACAATACCTAGAATACTTCAATTTTTTGTGTTATGGCTCCATCAAGGCGTTGATGATTCTGCCAATGTCGAGGTTGGATAAGACACGGCTAGTATATGAATCTTATCATATTACGGTCATAGACAGTGTTCGGTGGACACCTAGAATACTTGAGAAAAAAACCAAGAATACTTGAGAAAAAAATCTAATCATAGACAGCGCACTTCACTCCGTCAATAACGCCTAGGTTCTTAGCTATTCTAGCGCTACTCTGGAGACATTTGGAACTATTATTTATAGCTGACAGCTGGAAATTTTTGCAACAGTTCTGCCTAAGGAGACCTTCCATACCTATCTCTTTAACATGTACTGTCACATTTGTCACTGAATATCATTGCGACCGTAGCACAGTCGCGTTGTTATCGCCTGCCACCATGCCTGTCTCGTTCTAACAAGTATGCAAGTGCGAAAGTAACTTACAGTGACAGGCAACAAAAATGGAACTATGCTGCCGCCGCATTATATGAAGGCATAGATAAATAAGTAGGTACAGTCGTTACGCAATATTATCCAATCTAATATAATATCAACAGCTGTAATAACAACCGCAATAAAATATTATTAAAATAAACAGAAAGTATGTCACTAACATCGAAAATATGAACTTCGTTATCTGTCTCTACCACTCGAATAAAGAGTGATAGAGAGGCAGATAACATTTCGATGTTCACGGGAGGCCCTCTTAGCTTCGCACACTATTATTTATTGTAAAAATACATTTTGGAGCGCACCCTCGACATTTTTCATAGGAATGGGATACTTTCACAACAGGCCGCTGGCCGTTCAAATATGAACAAAGCGGACAAGTGCCAGTCGGATTGGCGTGTTGAGGGTTCCGCACATTCCGCATAAAACGTAACTTGCATGCGAATTGACAGTATATTTTATTTTTTTAATCATTTATTTCAAGTAACTTTAGACTCATAAGTATGTTAGTATGCACTTACAGCTATGTTAATATGTACAAACTTATCTCTAAATAATAACTAAGACAGCTATGTTTCTAGAAGCACCTACTTAGTGGTCAGACATAATAGGTACTTCTAGAAACATGCATGTCATCACAATGCCTCAAATATGGGCAGTCAAACCTCTCGGCAATCGAGCGCAGGATTGGGTTAGGGCTGTATGATAGCGGATAGGATTGATTGTCCTTATATACGACATTGCTGCAGTGTGCACATCCCTAACAATGCTCAAGTAGTGGGGTGATGTGCACACTGTTGCAATGGAGTATTTATTTATTTGTGAACATAGCCATAGTAATATAAAAACCTTAGATATAAGAATACTAACGTAGATAATAAGATAATGAGCTATTATGTTACTAACCATGTATTATGAATCCTTGTTATTTGAAATAAATGATTAATAATAATAAATGAGATACTGTGCGAGAATCCTTAATACATACACGAAACTCAATAGGGTTGTTTCCATCTACAAATCTTAGAGCAGAATTGAATCCCAATAAATTCTTTTGAATTATAACAACATGTTAAACTACTTTTAGTGGACATGTAATGACCATATTTTTGTAAATATTGAATTTAAAATATCTTTTGGCACACGTCACGTGACCAAACTCGAAACGTCATTGAAGATTCTGATGACGTCACAACTCTCGGATTGACACTGTTGACAGTTAGGCGATAAACAACAAATGACAAATGTCAGTTGACAGTTCGTGTCTTCTACGTGTGTATGTAGTTATGTGTCAAACCGTGAACTGTGACGTCACACAATTTTCAAAGAGCGTTTTGGGCGCGAAAGCATCTGTCAAAATATATTTTGTTAATTTAACATATTTAAAGCCGTTTTTGTTTTTAGTATAAAAGTTGAATTTTAGGGCATTTTTTAGTTAATATAGAACGTAATACAAGCGTTTCAAAAAATTGGAAACAACCCTATTACTTCGTGTGTTTAATTTCCAGAATGTCACAAAGGAACAACATACATTATGTATTACATATATAGTAGTAATAGACATTAATTTGAAAAATAGAACAGTAACTACCTATTGTTTTATTCTTGAAATAGGCACACATATTAAAACCATACATGTCATTGTCAAAATCATTTCGTAAGCGACATTCTCGTTGAATGCCGCTTTGGTGGTCTTGGGGCCCGATTCGAAGAATGATTAACAGATGCTTAAGATCTTGGAAAGAGATTGAAAAGATCGATAACTAAACGATATTTCAAAATTGACGTTTATTTCGATTCTGCCGTGAACTCAATAAGATCTATTTACGATATTTCTAACGTCAAAGTGACATTGGTTGCCCGAATCGTGCTGCTTCTGTCAATTATACGACATACAAAATATCTAATTGAGAACTTTTCTAAACCAGAAATTATCGTTATCTTATCTTTTCCGTATTTCATTCTTCGAATAGGGCCGTTGGTTGAAATGGTTTTCTAACACGTCGTGTCGCGTCGTGTCACGTCAGACATCATATAAGCTCAGAAAAGTCTCGTTCACAGCACCTTTAGGAGACACATCTGAAAACCGAGCGAAGTTAAAGATATCTGAGTTTCTTAATAGCCTGTGGGTATTTACAAATTGGATTCTTTCACAAACGGTCTGTGGATACAGGCAACTGATAAAGTCGTCGACCAAGTACGCTACCAATAATTACAAAAGGGTTCCGTACATTAGTATGTTTCATTGCTATTGTTTTTTTGTTACCGCTTCTGGCATATTTTTAAGCTAACATAACTATCCCTGACCGCCTGTTGTCTGCCTCTAAATTTAATCAATTGTTTATTTTTCTTGTATATTTTTACTGAGGTGTGCCAATAAAGAGTATTCTATCTATCTATCTATCTATCTACCCTAAATCAAAATAACTGCTCTAAAAAGCGAAACATGCATCCAGATTTTACCTCACAAACTCAAAGAGACCGCTAAGCGTAAGCCTTTCAAGCTTTTCATATAAATTAAAAAACAAAACAGCTTATAGAAAAATGTATTTATAGTTAAATGATAACGAATTTATTGAAAATAAAGATATACAATAATTGAAGAATAAAATAAATAAATAAACGAATAATTTCAATAATTGTTGTAAGTTGTGAGTTTCATTACCTACCAATCAATTATGTTTGTTTTCACCACATAGATTCAAAAACGGATGAGAAAATTGAATTTTATCTACACGTGTGGCAAAGTAATCAAACGCAAATTTTGAGTTATTTCCTTGTGTTGGCTTGTAGAATTGACTTTTAAGTGATAATTTTGAATGATAAATAAATATTTTGAATTGATTTGGTTTGATTTTGTTTGATAATTTACAGTTAGTATTTTCCTTGCGTTGGTGTGGTGAAATTTTTTGTGTCTCACTCGGTGGCATACTTTGTTTAACCCTCGTGACTTGAGCCCTAGCAACGCTCAAAATTCAACTTTTTGAACCACTCGCTACGCTTGTGGTTCAATTTTGCAATCTTTCGTTTGCTCGGGTATCAATATCAATATAGCACGATTGGTTAAACAACAACTTTGGCCCATTGCAAAAAAATAACTATTACGTCTATGTCTGAAAACATAAAATTGGTATATGTACATACATATGTACTACCTTCATCATATTTTGAAATAATAATATATTAAAATACCTTACACTACACTTTCTGCCTGTCCTAGTTACAAATACAGGTCAATAACTTCCCAAAGATTGTCAAAAAAAAGTTATTTAAATCTGAAACCAGATATTCTATTCAATTCAACAGATTTTTCCAACGGAACCCCAAAGTCCCACAAAACAAAAAGCTCGTTCATCTGAGATTGACGTCGGCCGCTTTCAACGGGCGCCATTTCTACCTCACTCCAAAATGACGTAACTCCATACAATTGAGCTACACATATTGTCCTTCTTTCCTAACTAAACATTGCCCTTTCATTTCAAAAGGACTTAAGTGTGTAGGTCTTTAAAGGTAGATACGTCGTTGTTCTCAAGTATAATGTAGTGCCCCTTGCGCTCTAAAAGGGCTTAAGTTCATAAGATTTTAATGGGAATTTCGTCGTTTTTAAAAGGAAGGTGTTTTACAAGTCGCTGCAGCTTTGTAAGGTGCTTTGAGGTTTTTGCTTTAATGTATCAAGTTGACAGGTAGTGAGGCGTTCTAAATTGTAGCTTGGGTAGCTATTGTAAGCTACTTTGGAAGGAGATTACCTACATGAAAAAGTAAAGTCGACCTGTCTGGCCTAGTGGGTAGGGACCCTGGCTATGAAGCCTATGGTCCCGGGTTAAAATCCTGGTAAGGGCATTTATTTGTGTGATGAGCACAGGTATTTGTTCCTGGGAAATGGGTGTTTTCTATGTATTTAAGTATTTATAAACATTTATTCAGTGCTGAATGTTGTGTCCAGCTTGAAAAGTTTCCTGCGTGATGTAAGTACAATGCCCTTCCAAGTGTTTCTGGTATCAGGAAGCCGGTGATTGTTTTTATCAAGTCTCAGCCCGATTCAAACTTTAAAATGCATCAAATTGTTAAAAGTGACGTTTATGTTTTAAGAAACGTCACTTTTGACATTAACATATCCGATCCATATTTTATCGTAGTTGAGTATTTGACATATCTTAAAGTTCGAATCAGGCCGTCTGACCATCGGGTTTCGGGTCGCGTGCTCTTTCAGCTAACCACTAGAAGAGCATTTCACATTTCGGCGCAAGCCGGTCGGCTCCTCGCGGACGCGGACGGCTCCGGACAGACTCCATCGCTTCTGCCATACATAATGTATAGTATAGACACATTGGAAATGCGCTTCGGCGTTCGGTGTTGCTACTGCATATGGTGGCAAAGGTTCTCTGCCTTTTCGCCGAAAATTGTATTGCCGAATTTCACTTACCAACCAACTTTTCGCAGAAGTTTCATTTGGGCGAATTTCATTTCCCAACTTTTTGATAATTTAATCAACAAAGCAGGGACAGGGATTTCTTTTAGTTTCGGCAATCAAAAGATGGCTGTGTTTCCTACGGTTGAAAATAAAACAAACATACACTCGTGGACAGAATAGTCCCTATGACGGAATTGGCCGCATTCACCTTAACTTCTAGAGTCAAACCAAGATAAGTTATCAGCGATTTTGATAGCCCAGACAGTGCACGGGTTATTTTAAACGTCAAACTTCTATGCAATTTGACGTTAACTTGACACTTGCACCGTCTTGGCTATTAAAATCGCTGCCAGCTTATCTTGGTCTCACTCTAAGTAGCTGATCCTAATGGAGACAGAATGAGGCAGGGCGAATCGTAATGATCACAGTCGTCAAGAATAAAGCATTCTCTCTAGTCCCACCCCATGCTGGCTTCATATAAAATGGACCTTGAATGCTCAAACTTAAATAATAAATTCTATATATTGTTATAATCACAGAGTGCGTGAAACCGAACGCGCAGGGGGTCCTGGTAATAATAAAACGCTCGAATATCGTCAGACGTGATGTAATTTACTAAGTTCCATGAGACTAATTCAGATTTAAAAAATCTTTATAGTTTTGATACGACGTTAACGATTGTCTTGGTCAGGAGTTACGTATCATATCGTCAGTCAGTTTTTTTACATGTCCATGCGACCAGCTGACGCTCTTAACACCGCGATACAACCGGCTGACTATCATGATAGATTTTTTTTACGTTTTTCGGTGGCTGGCATTCCTCAACCCACCAACGGAACGGCAGCTGACGTCTACGAGGGTTATTGGTGATGGAAATCTGTTCCTGACTCGCTGTTTATTAGTTTTTTCAGGGGTTCGGTTCCTAAGATAATATGATCATCGCGGTCTGTTTCTGCTTGAGTTTATTAATTAAGCAGAAAAATAAAATAGGTTGGCGGTCCGGATTCAGGCCACGCTCCGCCATTTCGTGATTCTTGGTTTTGGTGACTAGCGTGCATCTCACACGCGACTTTCATTTCATTTCATAAATCAGCAAGAGTGATCTTGCAATGCTAATTTCCGAATAGCTTCTTTTTTTCTGGCGTGCGCGGTTGCTAGGCGGAGTACCCGATGTGACGATGATAATGAAGTCTTCACCAGGTATCTTCTACAGCTGAAGACCACGTCTGAAGCGCCCCGAGATTTTTGAAGTCGGTTGACCGTTATTTTCGCGAATTAAGACGGTGAGAATCCTAAAGGACCAATGTTAGGGTCCTACTGGACGTAAAAATAATAACGCGGACTGTATAAAAATAGGCTGGTTTATTCCGCCTTAATTACAAATAAATCCCGGCCAAGACAATTATAAAAAACTAATGCGGTATTCGTCCGTTGCCGGTGGAGTATGGCTTAGCACGCACTGCGGTTTTTTTCTTGCGGTTGCGGTCTGGCCGAAAACGCCGAACCACGGAGGAACTCGCACTGCGGTTGCGTTTCCGCGGTTTTCACGTTCAGTATGACAATGGATTTCCTCAGAGCAGTATGTGTTGTGGCCTTAGGTTTAAGAAATAAAAAAAATAGAAAACGTCTTCGCCAACATAAGTACTGGGTGCATCCTCTAACAGATCAAAGATATTTGAAGGCATACCGGCAACGCTTCACTTTCGACCGGCAACGAACTTTCGGACTCCGACGACATAATGCAGCGCACAACACACACCTCACTGCTCCGCTCTCTGAGCCGAACTGACGAAAAAACCGCTTTTTACGAACCGCAGTGGGGGCGCTGCCGTACATGAAGTATGCGATACATAAACGTACGTTACAATGTACGTTACATTTTTTGCGGTAGCGGAACCGCTTTTTAAAAACCGCAGTGCGTGCTAAGCCTATGTGAAGCCGAATGTGTGCGGCGCGGCGCTTGCGGCTTGCCGCGATGACGTCGCGCTCTGTCCGCCGCCCGCGCGTCTCCTCCCGTGCGTATGTCCAGTACTTAACAAGGTCAAGTTCAACTTCAAGCTTTTGAATTAGAATCGAGTTCTAGCTTCCCGATTCGAAGAATGATTAAGACACGTTTAAGATCTTTAAAAGATCGATAACTAAACGACATGTCAAAATTGACGTTTATTTCGATTCCGCTGTGATCCCAGTAAGATCTATCCGTAATACCAATGTCACTTAGACGTTATAAATATCGTAATATTCATAACGTCAAAGTGACATTGGTTGCCCGAATCCAGCTGCTTCTGTCAATTATACGACATACAAATGATATCTAAATGATAACTTATCTAAACCAGAACTTATCATTATCGTATCTTATTCTTCGAATCGGGCCGTAGAACAGTAAATAATATACCGCGATGAGAATCTATGAGGAAGAGTTGTATTCTGTAAATTTTTTGCAAAAAATATTCCAAATGGCTAGATTTTGCATGCCTAAACAATAAACTGCAGCAAAAATAGGGAATCATAAAGAGCGGTGATACTTGTGTATCACAATTTATTTACAATGGTTCAGTCAGACGAAGCGCTGGTAGCCTAAGGTAGCGGACTTGCAATCCGGAGGTCGCGGGTTCAAACCCCGGCTCGTACCAATGAGTTTTTCGGAACTTATTTACGAAATATCATTTGATATTTACCAGACGCTCTTCGGTGAAGAAAAACATCGTGAGGAAACCGGACTAATCCTAATAAGGCCTAGTTTACCCTCTAGGTTGGAAGGTCAGATGGCAGTCGCTTTCGTAAAAACTAGTGCCTACTGCAAATCTTGGGATTAGTTGTCAAGCGGACCCCAGGCTCCCATGAGCCATGGCAAAATGCCGGGACAACGCGAGGAAGAAGAAGAGGTTCCGTCAGACGAATCAAACTACTGTTAAAAGATACACAGTGGCCTAAAAATGTGTACGTTTGCAATGTATGTATAAATAGGATTGTTTATCTTACTTACACGCCTTTTATCATAAAGTACCTGGGCGACCGAGCTTTGCTCGGTTATAACTATTTATTGTAATATGGTGGTGTATAGGTGATAATCTTAATTACATTTTTTTACTAAATTAAACTTGTTTAAAACAATAAAAATTAAAAAATTATATATAAACTTGAACATATAAAAAAAACAAAAGTTAGTCACCGGGCGAGATTCGAACCCGTAACACTCGTTTCTAGCCGTCCGCGTCATAACCCGCTGAACCAGACGGACAGTGGCCGGCAACACGAAATTAGCGACCATATTATGCGTAGAAAGAAAAACGCATGAAAACTCGAAAACACGCGTTTTCCCAAACATAGGACTAATCTAGATCGATTGTATACCCCCAAAAACCCCCATATACCAAATTTTAGCGAAATCGTTAGAGCCGTTTCCGAGATCACAGAAATATATATAGGGACGTACAAAAATTGACTAAGTCCCACGGTAAGCCCAAGAAGGCTTGTGTTTCTCAGTTGTTGTCGTAACTCAGACAACGATATAGAAAAATGAAAACTACAATCATTTAACTTAAGAGAGAAGTATAGCACGTATAAAAAGAGAAATGTTTTTTTTTTCAAAGAAGCGAAACCTATAAACCTAGAATATATTATGCTGAAGCGATAGACATCAAAATCAAACTAACTTGTTAAGATTTAGTTAGAGGAAACCGTGTTTTCACCCGAATTGGAATTTCATAGAGAAGGTACCGTTATTTCGTTAGGATCGCAAATATATTCTTTCATCTTAAACCAAACGTCTTCAGAATAGTGTCCTTGAGCGTTCATTGAAATACAAACACAACTATTATCAAGAATATGCCGCGATAAAACAATATTATTAGTATTATTACACCACATCTATTTGAAAATTAAGAACGTGGCATACTTCTAATAAAGAAGTATTAGAACAAATTAAATTATTTTCAGAAAATATTTTAATTTGTTTTTTATTTCAAATAGAAATACTGCTATACAAATTATAAACTGAAATTAATGTCATATACTAAGAAAAAAAAGTGGCCTTGGTCACTTTTTCTTAGTATATGACATTTATTTCAGTTTATAATGTGGTATTTTAAGGAAAAAATTTGGCATTCTGGGATTCAGGCGTTTTACCACCATACCGTTTTGAAATCAGTACCCCTAGTGTAAATAAATTCGATTTTGAAACGTGACGTACGCGTTTGCGTTTAGTCTCATTTTGTATAGGATTTTGAGTTTCCAAAACGTCCCGCTTGGCGCGCTCTTTCTAAATCCAATACAAAATGAGACTAAACGTAAACGCGTACGTCACGTTTCGAAATCGAATTTATTTACACTAGGGGTACTGGTAATTTCGGTAAATGGTTAAAACGAAAACAAAACTAAAACCTATATTTTACATTAGGTTAAACCGCCCAGAGATATGTAACGTAAATCGGCATGGCGGAGATTTTTCGAAGCGACAGCGCTATCCGTACAAAAACCACGCCCGTTTATATCTATCCGGCCGGCCCGTGGCACTATTTATCAAGCCCGGCTTACATCGAAAAGCAATCTATTCCACTCCCTAGCGGCCATAACCCGGCGACAGTGGAGAGAAATACAGCAGGCTAGATATGGATTTATTGGTACAGTCAGCGTCAAATACTTCGTAGCAGTCAAAGTGCCCAAATAGTTCGGTACACCATACTAAATATATGGTGTACCGAATTATTTGGCTACCTTGGATGCTACAAAGTATTTGACGCTGACTGTACAATCCAATCCAAACCAATGGTGGGTCCTTTGCAACAGTGGAATTGATTTTTGCAAGAAAATTTCATTTAATTTCATGTATTCAACATTAAAAGTCATGTGCACTACAGAAGATGTTAGTTGAATGTAGTCAGTATATGACACCCGGGTAGGGCGCATAATGTTAGTACTTATGAGGTACCTAATTACCTACTTATATGTACTAAATCATAAATCATATAGCAGTAAATCATTTTGGTACAAGCTTTTGACGCTGACTGTTCGCTACTTTTCTTTCCACAGGCACCTATAGTCATCGAGACAATTCTAAAAACTCCAAACACTAATTGTTGTTTTATCACAGAGTTCCTATGGCTACCTCCGGTCTCCAGCATCAGAGGCGTCCTGGAATCAAGAACATTCTACCACGAACTTGGACGTATTATTTTATCTGTGTATTTTATGAGTTAGACGTGAATTTTTGTTTATTAAAAATCGTCATTATTTACATCCTATGTTTCATTCCTTCTGTAGTCCACGTGCAGTGTATCGTGTGGACTAATTACCGCTTCCTAGAAAGCATCGTTCGTGGGTTCGAACCCGGGCGTTCCCGGAACTACCTGCGATGTTGCTTTTTTGCTCGAAGTCCCATGTTCGAATCTAGTTAGTAGGCGGGGCAGGAATCTTAAGCACTTCCCAGATATATGGAAATTATGGTTCTTGTCTGAATTTTAGACGTTCTTTGAGTATGATGAAGCAAATGAAAAAATGTAGCTTAATTAACTAATCATCTTTAAGTACCAAGCAAATTAGTTCTACTTGTTATAAATTTTAAGAGTAATTTCTTTATTTATTTTTTGCTTTATTATTAATTTAATATGGTGGTTGGTGCCACAAGAATATGTTATGTCTTGTACATATTTAATATTTTGTTATCCAAACAAAAATGTATTTATGTGCTATATTTAATTTCTTGTCATCCCAACAACAGTTTTTGACACAACAGGTAATTGAAATATTATCATTCCTAGTAAAACCCTCAACGGATTTAGATCAGGTTTGCTTTCATCGCAATCCCTACTTTTCCGGTTACTTCAACAGTCTTTTGAATGACCCATTGAATGAACCAACTACGAATATTCCAATGGCATTAAGGCATATTCTAAGTCTTTAACATCAGGTTTTCCCATCAGCAATACCCTAAAGCGATGGCAATCTTCAAAACATTGAAAACTCGTCTTTCAACTTGTATGAAAGCTCATCTCTAAATCTCTTGCTATTTACAATTTGACTTAAAACGTCGTAAAAGCCATACAACTTCTAAAAACATAAGTTCTTTTATGTTTTATATTGTCGTGGACACGATTTTAAAGGAATTGTATGGATTATCGTCGAAGCTATCGGCGTAAAGCAATTTCAATAAAAGGCAAATATTGTTTGTGTGTTGAAGATCCCAGGTAATTGCCGTAACGAAATAAAGTAGGTACAGTCATGGACTTTAATAGTTAAGCCAGTTAGGGTTCACTTTATATTAGAAATTTCATACCGTTAGACCGGAGACCGAAGAACGGATGGAAGCTGGACAGTCCTTAAGAACTGTGAGATTGAAGATCTAGTGGCTGAACCTAACATCATGGGAGAAAGTAAAGCCCACAGACTCCGTTGGTTGGACCACCTTGAGAGAATGGACGAAGATCGGAACGTAAAAAGAGCGTACCTGGGTCGCCTAGCAGAAGGACGTCCTATCGGACGCCTTAGGTATCGCTGGAGCGACATGGTGGAGGCGGATCTGCGCGAGCTTCGAGTCGACAATTGGCGAGAGGTCGCACAGGACCGAGAAAAGTGGCGCTGTCTTGTGTCGGAGGCCAAGTCTCATTTTGGGTCGCTGAGCCAACGGAGTAAGTAAGTATACCGTTAGTATTGTAAAAAAACTTATTAGCTTGAACCCTAAATGGTTAAAGAATTAAAGTCCGCGACTGTACTTATTACTAGCAGCACAACTACTAATATAATGTGAAAGTTAACGAATATAATAATGCTTCTTTGCCCTTCTGAAAAGACATTCCTTGAATGTCCTAACCTCAATGTTATGGAAATTATCTTTAATTTGAAACTTCGTGGAATTCCAAAGTGGGCAATGTCTACCTACCTATCAGGCATGGAATTAGGTACTTATTTGTCTAAATAAAACTATGTAATTACCAGCAAGATACAACGTAGGTCTTCTTTATTCTATTTCCAGCAACTGCCTTTCAACTTGCCTAACAAGAACTTCTGAATGTCTTCAAAAAACCGTGTTAAATTGTAAGCGCTCCCTACAGAAACATCCAGACACAAAAGGACATAAGTTTCTATACAATACGCCTTTCTACTACCTTTCTGATATGGAATTTCCTTTGAAAGGCGATGTCACGCCCTTTCCCTTTAGATTAATGATACAAAATAAATTTCTGAGGGATTCTGCACGGGACAAACATTCTAAAATTGTGTTTCAAAAGGCAGAAAGACTCAAGTCGATAATAATATTGACAAGCGATTATACTTCCAATTATAAGGAAATTTACTGCTAAAATCGTGTGAATGTTCACGTCGATTGAAGACATTATGCTTTTAATTGGATATTTTTTCTGTTTTTACTTTGAAACGCTAAATATGGCAAAATCCATTTGATAACGCTTTTATTAAAAACGGTAACGTTTCTTTATTGTATCATATTTCCCTTTTAAAATCATGATTTGTGTTTTTTGACTAATGTTACTTTTCGTAACGGTTCCTTTGCCATAAAAAACGCCTAAAAGTAAAATAAGTATTAAGTTTATTACATTATTACCCACTAAGGTCTCGAGTATATTGGTTTTATTACTGAATTTTTATGGACGGGTAATAAAAATGTCAACTTAGTGAATGCAAGTAAGTACCTAGAGCGTGATGACGTTACCTATAGTGTTAGTATTATTAATCTATATAATATACTAATCTAATACTAGTACTACTACTACACTAATAAATACTACACTAATATTTGTTATTATTTCATTCATTATCTATTTGACGTTGTGAAGAATTTATTAAGTATTGATTTTTAACTATGACTTACATGTTTATATTTCTAGACATTTTATAATTGTATATAATCATTTTTCTTTGACGATCCTAATATAAATTCATATAGATTAGTTTAATATAATATATACCTATTGTAATTTCATAGTATGAAATAAATAAATCTACTAATACGAATACTATACTATACTAACACACAAATATACATATATATATATATATATATATATACTGTATCTGACAAAGTATCAAAGTCAAAGATAAACTAAGTAATTTGAGGCGATGCTTTATTTTACGTGTTTCGGTGGGTGCCGTTCCTCAACCCGCCAACGGAGTGGCAGCTAACGGCCACGAGGGTTCATCATACATAGCCGTTAACCATTATACGAGTCATCGCCCGGGAGGCGATTGACCATGGAAATCCTGTTTTTAGCCGTGCCCGTGCACGTGCGCTAAAATGTTGGAGTCGTGCACGCACACGTCACGCAAGCGGTGTGCCATCTCTCATAAGGATCTGTATATTACAATGCGCTTGTATGTACAAGTACACGTAATCGTGGCTTTTAGGTAATATATGTAGATAGTAGATACCTTAGTAACTTCTTTCGCTAATCTCTTTAGCTAAATCTAGACAAATTTTAGAAATTTCGGCTAATATATAATACAGTTGTAGGTTGTAAATATAGTAACTAAATGGTACTTATGCTGCAATATTATCTTCTTCTTCTTCTTAAATGCCTTTGCCATTATCAATTTATTTGGGTTCGGCTCTCCTCGCTCTCATGCGCCACGATCGTCTGTCCTGGGTCGTCTTTTAATTGGACTCGTTCTAAATCCTTTGACACGGTGGACCACCAGGTAGAAGGCCGGCGCCCTTGTCCTCTTTTGGTCTCCTGGAGAGCCAGCGCCTTTTTCACGATATGGTCATTGTCGCATCTCATAATATGTCCATACCACCTCAGCCTCTGTTGGGTGAGTTTCTCAGTGATAGGCGCTATTTTGAAACTTCTTCTGATTCATTACGCATTTTATCAAGTCTAGTTACATTTTACAGTTATGATGCAAAAATGTTCAAATAAATTATTATGTTTACCCGCTCTTTAGTACCTGCTTACGTTTAAATACGTATTAGAAAGAAAGTACCACAACTGTTGTTTAATAAGATGGTTAGGTAGCGTCCCCAAAATTTAGGTAGGCATGGGGTTGGGTCAGGTATATGAAGTTACTATTAAGTTTCATTTACTTCTACCGACAGACTCAGAAATAACCTTTGCAACGTAAAATAATAGATTTTTCCCTCATAAAGTTGACTTTACACCACATCCACTTTAGCATGACCCCACCATAATTCTGAGTTGGATACAATCTACAGCTCAAGCTGTTCTGGTCGTACTTAAGGAGGGTCTGCAAGAGAAAGGCCGTAAAGCAAACAAATGAAATAAAAGGTGTCGTAAAGTTTTATTGCGAGTAATCTGGAGTTGCGATATCGATAAGATATCGCGAGGGAGCGTGGGGCGTGGGTGGTCTAGTGACCTAATATCGAGGGTTTTGTGGTGGCAAAAAAGCACACGACCCGCCCTAACGAAAGTAATGTTTTATCTCCAGATATAACTAATGATTCTTTTCGCTGGAAAAACACAATTGAGCTAATCAGCAACTAAAATACCTAGTACACATTCGCTATTTGTAAAAGGCTTTTCACGGCCAATACTCGTAAATCCCGGTTTTGATAGGCTTGCGTGGGGATATAGATCCAACACGTAGAGGCCCCTTGGAGAGCTTTAATGTCATGTAGAACGCCTTCTGGAACCATGAACCACCCATGAACTGTTCGCAGCAGGCATTGGGACCATTGTAGAAAAAAGTGAACAGTATACCGGTCTATGGATTGAAGTTTGGGTGTGCTAACTATGATACTGGGTTATTTAAAAGACGTCCTGACACCTGCCATAACAATGTTTTTACTAGTTATCGAGGCAGGCGGTGACTTGCCGCCCACTAGATTGGACCCCTGAAACTGCCGTCGTGAAGACGACCAGGAGCAACACCGGTGTGAGCGGCTCAGGGGTGTCGAGAGGTGTACGCCGGTTTCCACCCAGTCGCTGATAACAGCCACTGTGACAACTCGCGTCTTATGCATGTTTCACTTCCACTATTATATTATTATTATTAATTAGCCCTCACCCATGTAAGTGAACTTTACTGGAATAATCATCTGATATCAGATCGGGCACTGTGAAAATAAAAACGCTCTTATTCTTAACACAATACCCGTTTAAATACCTACATACATTTAAAACACACCCAAGAGTATTAAAAACGGGCACAATTTGAATAGATATAATTATACACCGAGTACTTTTACTCTTGACTAGTTCAGCTTACAAAACCCTCATTTTATCATCGCAATAAACGAAAGTAGAAAAGAAAATATTATTTCAAGCCACGTTTTTATTTGCAGCATTTGGTATGTAAAGTAACCAGCGATAAAGGGTCCCTTTTTATCAGCCGCTTTTTTATTTAATCTTTCTTTATCCTACTGGCATTAATTTTGTATATTAATTCAGCTTGTGCTTGCCTGTTTTTGGGGTTTTATCGTCACCCCCAAATGTTAGGATCTAATCAGAAGTTTAAGGGAAAGGATTAGGTTGAGTGACGGCTGCAGGAGTAAAATAAACTATTGTTGTCAAAACTATTGTGTTTGGTTACTTTATTTCTGTGGCTTTCGCACACATTTCTACGAAGTTAAACACGGATAAATTTTAACAAAAAATATAGACTTTGCAAAGTTTAGAATGCTATGAGTCAGACAAAGATAAGTTGGCAACGATTTTCATAGTCCTGTTCAAGTGTTAAGTAAACGTCATAATTTCATAAATGTTTGACGTTTAAAATAACACTTGGCTGTCTGAGCTATCAAAATCGTTGCCAACTTATCTTGGTCTGACTTTAAAATCATTTTGGCTATAACGTACCTGCATGCCAGCTTGGACCATTCGACTCAGTCCAAAGGCGCGCTGTACGAATCGTCGACGATCCCAAACTCACAAGCGGTATTGAACCTTTAAGTCTAAGGAGAGACTTTGCCTCCTTGTGTGTGTGTGTTCTACCGCTTGACAATGGGCTGTGCTCTGAGGAATTTTTTGACATGATGCCAACGGCCGCTTTCTATCACCGCACCGCTCGCCGTCGGCAGGGTGTTCATCCTCACACCCTAGTACCTAAATGGTCGCGTACTGTGCGGATTAAGAGGAATTTCCTCCCGCGAACGCTTCGGCTATGGAATGAGCTTCCTGCCGAGGTTTTCCCGAGGGGCTACAGTATGGGGTTCTTCAAAAGGAGTGTACAGTTTTTTAAAGGGTCGGCAACGCGCATGTAATGCCTCTAGTGTTGCAGGCGTCCATAGGCAACGGTGACTGCTTACCATCAGGCGGGCCGTATGCTTGTTTGCCACCGTCGTGGTATTAAAAAAAACGTGTCTTATAACAATTACCCAAATTTGATTGATAATGGAGTATGATATGAGATACCTACAGGGTAAGAGACATATTGGCGCAACAAAAACACTCGTAGGAAATTCTCATACGAATTCTCTTGCCTCGAGCAAAATAAAGATAGACTGTTCCTTTTACCCAACTTAGTGTAGTGTACATTCCTGTAGTGTCGGGTACGTGAGGCTATTTTGTTAACACTTCTGGTAACAATTTTTTTAACTCTTCTTATAAAGCCAAGAAGCTATTTGGCATGATAACGTTTGACAACTAAGCTTTAAATTCAACGGTATATATTATAATAAAAACCGGCCAAGAGCATGTCGGGCCACGCTCAGTGTAGGGTTCCGTAGTTACTCTTCCGTCACAATAAGCTAAACTGGAGCTTAGTATAATAACGCGGGTTAAACAAATAAGCAAATTTGCATAATCAGTACCTAATTAAAGTAAGTCTTTTTACTATGAAGGGGAAACTTTTTGGGATAACTCAAAAACAGCTAAACTGATCATGTTCGCTATAGTTTTCATTTAATGAGTTTCTTAAGTTCTACTTCCACGATTTTTTTCATATTTTTTGGACCTATGGTTCAAAAGTTAGAGGGGCGGGGGGGGGGGGGGGACACAATTTTTTTTCTTTCGGAGCGATTATCTCCGAATATATTCACTTTATCAAAAAATGTTTGTTGAAGACCCCTATTAGTTTTGAAAGAACTTTCCAACGATACCCCACACTGTAGGGTTGAAGCACAAAAAAAATGCACCCCCAGTTTACGTGTAGGGGAGGTACCCTCAAAAAAAAAAATTTTTTAGATTTTATTGTACGACTTTGTCGGCTTTATTGATTTATATATCCATGCCGAATTTCAGCTTTCTAGCACTTACGACGACGGAGCAAAGCCTACGGAACCCTAAAAACGGTAAAATACAGTAACAGCCATACGCGTCATGTCCCAACCTTTTTGTGTAATGCCCCATTTTATGGTTTTCAAAAAAAGGTAGCTTAGGTATCATGTGTTAGTTCCACACATTTAGAAAATATTCGTACGTATATAACAAGTATGGGTTTGAAGTTCACAGACTAAATATTATGAACGCTACTATTTATTTTGGTGGCCATAAAATCTGATTGTACTCATTTTTGGCGTGGCCGATAAGATAAGGCGAGCTTATAAGTAATACCTTTTAACTTAATCCGATAACCGTCAACTTTTACGAGTTTTATTTTGAGTTTTTTGAGTATGAACTCGTAAATGTATTCCAGCAGTCGTATTTCGAAGAGGAAACAACAGAACACATTCTCCTAGACTGCAAACAGGTTGAAGTATACAGGAACAAATATCTAGGGACTCCATGCACACTAAGAGAGGCAGTTAGCAACCTGAAAGCTTTGCTAGGCTTCGTGGAGGAGCTGGGGTGGTTAGAGTAGCGCTACCTCGTTTCACGCAAAATAGGCACAATGGTTGTCGATGTGCGGAAAATGTCCAGTACCCCTAGTGTAAATATTTTCGACAGCGAAACGTGACGTACGCGTTTGCGTTAAGTGTCATTTTGTATGAGATTTTTGACTTTCCAAAACGTCCCGCTTGGCGCGCTGTTCAAAAACCCATACAAAATGAGACTTAACGCAAACGCGTACGTCACGTTTCGCTATCGACTAAATTTACACTAGGGGTACAGAAACACTAACTAGATACAGTCGGAAGACTTGATGCACGCGTATTAGGCATTAGCCTACTTGTTAACCAGAGCCCCTAGTTTAAATTTATTCGATAGCGAAACGTGACGTACGCGTTTGTGTTAAGTCTCATTTTGAATGGGATTTAGAAACAGCGCGCCTAGAGGGACGTTTTGGAAACTCAAAACCCTATACAAAATGAGACTTAACGCAAACGCGTACGTCACGTTTCGCTGTCGAATAAATGTACACTAGGGGTACAGGTCTTATTTGCTTACTGGGGCAATCGAAGCAGTAAAATTCGCAGCGCAGTACGTTTCCTTGTAATGTCGAAATAACGTTGAATCGCTGATTAATTGATTTGTGTTAATTGATAATTAATTGTTTGCAACCTTTGTTTGAAAGGAAACTAAGTAGTCCGACCGTGATAAGTTTACATTTACAGCGCAGATCTATAAATATTAAATATTGTCTGTCATGACGACCAGTCTAGCCTAGTGGATATCCAGTGACGCTGCCTATGAAGCCGATGGTCCCGGGTTCGAATTCCGGTAAGGACATTTATTTGTGTGTTGAACACAGATATTTGTTTTTGAGCCATGGGTGTTTTCTATGTATATAAGTATGTATTTATCTACATGCGTGTATATATCGTCGCCTAGCACCCATAGATAGATCCATCTAATAGATAGAATACACTTTATTGACATTTCCCAAAATTCTCCTGCTTACTTCGAAAAACGACACGTTTAAGGAAAGTATATTATTTATTTTCGTTTCTCATGCTCTGAAAGTGGGTCCTTGTGCTTCTGAAAAGTGTGCAGAAAATGATACATTTCTGCACTACAGCATTTTACGTACCCAGTACTTTTTTGTTCTTTTATATTAAAAATTTGATATGAAATGGATGTGTAGTACAGTCAGCATCAAAAGTAGCGGATCAAACAAGGTTTCAAAAGTATCTACCATTCTGTAACAGCTTATCAAAATGTGATGGTTCTATATGTAGAACAATTAAGACGGTAAAAGATATACTTTTGAATATAAATTTTAGAGATTTATTAATATTTGGAAAAGTTATCCGGAATATCAGATACTTTTGGCGCGTTGTTTCATACGATACTATTGATGCTGACTGTACAATGTCCATTCTGATATTTAACTTCCCATTCCCTAAATCACGATACTTTTACCTAAAATTTTAACTGAAAGTATCCTCAAGAAATACTATAAAAGTTTATACTTACTTAGTAATTTCGTTTTAACACACATGTATTTTACTTTCCTCGTATTCGAAATTAAAAGTAGAGTGTTTAACTCGGATGAAAAATCCCTCACCCCCCCCCCCCCCCCCTTCTCTCTATCCTTCATTTGCATCCCTTGTTTAACAATCTACTATTATTGCACAATAAAAAAAAAATTACAAATGGCAAACTTCATGGCGAAAATGATCGAGCTGTGTGATCAATAATTTGATAAAAGAAATTTAATATAGTTCAAAGAAAACCAATGATAGTTTTACCCCTCAGCATGCTCAGTAAAAATTCATAGTTTTAGAGAAATAATATCGAATCGGCCCCCAGGCTGACATGTAATCTAGCCCTATCCGGTGCAGCCCTAATAGCGTCTCGTGACAATGGCGGAACCCTCCGATAAGCTTCAAACCGTGTGTAACCGGCCCCCTCCAGCGGCCATTTGTGCTTAGATCCTATTCCACTTTCAAGCAGAGCCATTAAAACTACTTTAGGAAGATCAGAACGACCACACAACAATTTCAACAACAACAAAGTATAGAAAAAGTCAGGAGGTCTGTGCTCGGCACTCTAAACTGCTATAAGGTAGAAGTACTAGTGTTCGACGCTGCACTAGTCACCGACATGGGCACTTTATTTCATGGAAATATAGGCTAAATTTGAACAACGAAGATTTTTCTGTATTCAAACAGTACCCCTAGTGTAAATTTAGTCGATAGCGAAACGTGACGTACGCGTTTGCGTTAAGTCTCATTTTTTATGGGTTTTTGAACAGCGCGCCAAGCGGGACGTTTTGGAAAGTCAAAAATCTCATACAAAATGACACTTAACGCAAACGCGTACGTCACGTTTCGCTGTCGAAAATATTTACACTAGGGGTACAGAATCCTTGTCACTTTGACATAAAGTGCCCATGTCGAGTACTAGTACAGCGTCGAGCACTAGTACTTCTACCTTACTTGACTCTTGCTCCTCATGAAACGGTTTAGAATGACCATAGTCTGTGAGATGGTTCTCTAAATCATTGCCGAAAATTATAAACTTGCGAAAAGTTGGCTGGCAAGTAAAATTCAGTAAAAAAAACTTCGGCGAAAAGGCAGCAGACCCTGTGACAATTAGGTTGTCCATCGCCGTTCAACGTGGCAACGCAGCGAGCGTGATGGGCTCCTTTGTATCTGGAGGGGCGTGGGGCGAGTTGTGCGGATAGTTTTTGTGTGTCGGTTAGATTTAGGATTTAGTTCAGTTTAGGTTAAGATTTGTGTGTTTGTATAACTTTATATCTATAATCACTGACCTATCACACATAGACAGTTTGTCCTCATAAGGCTAATCTGCCAAAAGTGAAGCCGAAACTCGATCGATGTGTGCGTGCGACGCTCGTGTCTTACGCTCAGCGACACACACATATATACAAAAATGGGTTGCCAGAGTTCATTTATTCCCCTTAAAGTAGATGGATTTTAACATTTTTAACCACATCCTTATACTTGGCTATCAATTATTTGGGAGTGTGTATGTAGATATTAAATTTGTAGCAAAAGCTTTCAAGGTTTCTTTTAAGGACTTTGCATTTCTGTACTTTGTGAAATAATGTTTAAATAAAAAAAACGTTTATTTTTTTATTTTACAAATGTGCACAGATAATAGCTGGTAGAATTGACTTTGGAATAATGATTTTAAATGATAAATATTTAATGACGATCATTTGGATTTGATTTGGTTTGATTTTATTTGACTAATACAACTTACGTATGTAATCCGTCTTTATCACTATTTCACTCATGTTTTCTTAAGATATCCTAACAATTAACATTAATTTGACTAATATTTTCTTCGGGTTGGTGTGGTGAAAAGTTTTGTTTCACTTGGGGCAAAATTTGTTTAACTCTCGTAACTTGAAACCCTCGCAACGCTCAAGATTCCATTTTTCGACATTTTGGATATTTATTTAGCTCGAGTAGCAATATTAGCACGAGCGGTTAAACAACAACTTTTCCACTTGTAAAACAAATAACTATTTATCGTCAGTACTAGTAATTGTACCTGCAGGCCTAGCCAAGGTGGCAATCGCTATTGCTTCGAACAACGAAACGCTTTGTGTCTCTCTATCAGTCTTCCATATAAGTGCGACAGTGACAGTTGCGTTTCGTTTTTACAGACCTTAACTGTAACACCTGTGTTCCACAAATCAAATTTACTTTACTTGCTCATCAAAATGGCGAGAGCATACTCGACTATGTTTAGTCGGTTTCCATATTGCATCGTTCCTATTCAATCTAATTTTTTCCGTCCATCTCGCAGACAGAAGCGGATCAGTCGGAAATCTAAAACGAATATCACACAAAATAAAAATATGAATTTAAACTGTAATTTTATAAAAGACAAAACATAATTTGAAATAAAAGAATGAAAAACTAAAAAAGAATATTTTCTAGTCATACAAGGAACTTAAAGTAAGCATATTAATTTTATCAATGTAATCGTCATGCCTCATTTGGAGGAAAAAAGATTCATATCACCTGGCAACATTTATAAGTAATGGCGGCTGACGAAAATTTGGATTTTTGTATTTACAATTACGTAAAAATATCACATTAAACTGGATACTTACGCGTGAAATGTTATATCAGGCGGTTTGTTTTTATTCACTGATGTGTTGTGACACCAATTCACCGCACAAACAACCATCTTTCTTGTATTTTTTAATTTATAACTGGGAGGTGTACACAAACCAACTCGACCTTGAGTACTGCGAGGGCCGTTCGGATACGATGACACGAGGGCGACATAATGTCGTACTCGAAATGGCTTCACTAGGGATGTACAGACTAGGCATCTAGGCTAGTTATAAATCTATGTCTATAATAATTATAAGATAACTTAATGTCATTTGTATTTGTAAATATTCTGTATATATCCATTATGCATATTGTTATTGCAAATAAATTGTATGGTATAAACAATATTAAAAAAAAAAAATTAAGTTCATACATTTTCATTTTTCAGTTGTCTAAAGTTAGTAGTGATGAGGCTAAGAAGTATCGTTTGTCAAATCTAGCGATTATAAACGAATTCAGTAGTTCGAATCGATTTTACAGCCAATTTCTGCATGTTTGTATTATTTGTTTATATTGTTTCGTTTTAATTATTAGTTAACCTTTTTCACGTCGTATTTTATTGTATTGTCGTTATATATAATCGATTTTTATAAACTTACGGAAATATCATATGAATCGAAACAACAGACTTGGCTACAACATTGATTTTAAAAAGATTAGACATAGTAGGTAACTTTTTGCGTTGCATCAGGCTGTGATAGTTAAAGTACTGGTTCCCAGTGTAATGTAAATTATAAACGTACTAACCAATTAATCTAATAATATTTATTTATTATTATTATTTATTATTATTTTATTTGATACACTAGCAGCTCTTGGAGCTGATGCGTGTATATGTTAAAGAGCAGGTCTCAAACAACCTAAAACCTCAGTTTTAAAATTAGGTCAAAAAACCCAAAATAAGGCCTAAATTATATTTTTAGCTAAACCACTCCAATTTTGATACTTAGTTTAGTCTAAATCTAAATCCTTTGGCATAAGAATGAAGAATAAATACACTGGTTATCGCGAGGCCAAGATTCTTTGCAAACGTTTAGCGTAGTGAACACCCAGCTCGACTTCAAAGCGACCCGCTCGATCTACTGTTGCTAATTGCTTACAAAGCCTTTTTACATCGGTCTGCATTCAGAATGTAACGAGATTGACTGCTGGTGGGCCTTATTTATTGGCAATAAGGGCCTTTTTGTACCGGTGTGCATTCGAAATGTAACAATATTGACTGCCAGTGGGCCTAATTTCTTGGCAATAGGGGCCTTTTTACATTGCTTTGTGCATTCGAAATCTTTTGACCATTATCAGATATTATGTGTGTCGCAATAAGGTTTAAGATCGTCAGAACTACGTAGCCAACTGTATAAGCATAAGTTCTTTAAAGTAAGTAATGTAAGTATGAAGATGGTTGGATATGTATACGGCTGAGCCATTTCTAAAAGCGTAAAATCACACTCACGGCACGATTCGAATAATGATTAAGACACGTTTAAGATCTTGGAAAGATCTTTAAAAGATCGATAACTAAATGACATGTCAAAATTTACGTACATTTCGATTCCGCTATAACCCAATAAGATCTATCTACGATATTTCTAACGTCAAAGTGACATTCGTTGCCTGAATCGAGCTGCTTCTGTCAATTATACGACATACAAAGGATATCTAAATGAGAACTTATCTAAACCAGAACTTATCGTTATCGTATCTCATTCTTCGAATCGGGCCGTCACTTAAATCTAAATACTTATTCGGATGGTACTATTCAAAACAAAAAATCCATTAACCCGCATGTCATATCAATGTGGTTCAGTGAAGGGGACGGACTGAAAATCAGCGCTGCGCAATCAATTTGTAATAAAATGGCTGACGCAGCGTACGCTGAGTCCGTTCCTTTTGCCGCGCATGCCTATTATTATTATTTTTAAGTGAAACATTGTATTTTG
This sequence comes from Cydia pomonella, assembly GCF_033807575.1. Taxonomy (NCBI): domain Eukaryota; kingdom Metazoa; phylum Arthropoda; class Insecta; order Lepidoptera; family Tortricidae; genus Cydia; species Cydia pomonella. The sequence continues at coordinate 19,294,383 of NC_084721.1, read as the reverse complement.
TGTGGCAATAAATGGTTTCTTATTCTTATTCTTATTATTCTATTCAAAATATCGTGAAAGGGCTGAAATAGCTGAAAGTTAGTTCAAAGTACGGTTCGTTCTTTAACCCTTTGAGCGTCAAGAATCCATAAATACTTATTAATCTTATAAGGTTAGGATGGGATAAGAGATTCACTTGTAGGGAATCCTTATACTATTTCTCTTACCCTAAAAATGACCTTAAATGTTTTGACCCGTGCTGAAAAAGTAACCTTCATGCTATCGAATAGGCTAGTTTATATTTTGCATTGCGTGTGCATGATATTGTAGGTTTAAATAACAAATTCATATAATTATATCCCACCAAAAACATTTTTATGTAAAATGTTGCCAAGACGAAACCATTAGGCACGCTCTGTCAAAAAGTTATCAGATCTCTTGTAGAGCTAAGATTCTAACTCTACAAGCCCTAACTAAAGAAACTCTACACCTTAGTAAAAATATATGACTTGGCTGTTTCGTTACATGAACTATTGTAGGAACCTATAGCAAAAAAGTAATGAATAGTCGATAAATTTTTCATTTTACGGCCATGTGACGGTAGCGAAACGGCCAAGCCACATATTTTGACTGACATGTAGAGTTTGTGAGTTATGTGTAAAAAAAGTCCACTATTGACATCATATCCCGATAATTTTATTTAGGTATCTGGTATTAATCCAAACCCAAGTTATGAACGTTCATAAAAACGACGAAGCTCTTCAAACAAAAGTAGGCAGGTAGTGCCCCTGTGCTTCGCTTGACTCGTATTGGCGGGGGCACTGCCGTGCCCCCAGAACATATGTATAGGTACTAACATTAAGGAAGTTGAACTTCTATGACGACCGATCTGGCCTAGTGGGTAGTGACCCTGCATACGACGCTGATGGTCCCCGGGTTCAAATCTTGGTAAGGGCATTTATTCGTGTGATGAGCATGGATATTTGTTCCTGAGTCATGGGTGTTTTCTATGTATTTAAGTATTTATAAATATTTATATATTATATATATCGTTGTCTAAGTACCCTCAACACAAGCCTTATTGAGCTTACTGTGGGACTTAGTCAATTTGTGTAATAATGTCCTATAATATTTATTTAATTTATTTATACGATATTCATAACAATCATAACTCTTGTAAATTCATTATAAAGAAAACGATCAACTTACCACACAAATATGTATACTGTACCTATGCAAATGTACTAAGCTAATAATTTTGCTACAGAAAGCCAAAAGTCGCAAACCAATAAAAATAACATTTTACGAAAATACTTAGCCTTTTATTTAAACAGACACTGTTAAAAACTTCAAAGACATTTCGCCGTAACGTCGACCGTTAGACAAGGACTAACACAAAGAAGCACTCTTCCAATTCCAAAAAGGCTTAAGTCACTTGTAACTTATATTGACATAAGACTTTTAGGACTTGTTCAAACAATAAAAATAGCCACATTGACCAATAATACACCTTATTCTCTCGCAACAAGGTTTAAGAAAGGTCAGTCATCAGTGTCGACAATATAATACTGTTCCGTTTAAAAACGGTTTAAGCTTCGTATTCTTCTCTCATTCTCACTGAGCGTAATCGTGAATTCGTGAGCGAAATGGATGTGCCTGCTCAGGACCGCGGATATAATGTTTTTAAATTTTTATGTGTTGTAAGTTAAAAAAAAAAGAATATATCTACCTAATCACTGAGTTGCCTCAAAAAAATACATTTAGCCTTTGTGGATAAATCGTTACAAAATTCATAGTCATAAAATCAGGATTCGAATCGATATCACTGGATCCTCAAGAGTGCAAATTATTTTATTGGCAACGGCGGTACGATTCTTCAAAGACCTCCGGCACTTTAAGAGGCTGTCAATACCTAAAGCGCGCACACTGTCTATTTGTATCGGAGTAAATGAGATAGCACTGTCGCATGTTACTGGGCCTGGGCAAGGGCAATAAGAAAAATATTGAAATAAAAAAAAGTGGATTATTAGTGTAATATTTTACTCAATAGCGGTTTAGATATAAATGTTTTAAAATTGTGATTTTAATTGCAGACCCATAAGTCAAAACAGTAAAGACATAAAACCGTTTAATTGTGATTTTAAGACCAATCTTTGCAATTATTTTCTATCGAGCCGATTTCGTTCAATCATGTATCGAGTACAACCACGGTCTTTGAAATATAATTAATATGAACATATATTTTTCTTACTAGACTAAAACAAATAGTCTTTCTTAAAAAACTGTTTAAGTAACATCAATTTCAAGGACATTGGGTGTCGACAGCCTCTTAAGTGACAGAAGTGTGTACCTTTTCGTGTCGAATGATATATATTATATACGCTCTCATTTTAAAACGACTAGCTAGATTGCTCTGAGACTTTGTACTTACAGTAGGATAGTGTATACATATCTATGACTGTAATCAGTTTATGTAGCTTCAGTTTGTGAGGGAAGGTGATATTCGGCCGAGCTTTCTGCTGACTCTTAAGTGAAACATAATGGATAGATTATATTTGTAGGCAAAAAGAACAAAATAAAAACTACCTACGTATTAAACTGACAAGCGCACTCAACCGCGCGTTTAATTTTAGCTTTTTATTCAATAAATTTTTTCTCCCATTTCTTTTTCAACCCATAATGGGTCCGGAACTGCACGCACAGCGTGAAATAATCTCCAAAAAAACTCCAGCTCTGATGCATTGCTTCCATTTTAATTACAAATTATATTTGTACACACGATTATTAGGTCTTAACATTCATAAAAGCTTTTAAACATTCAATTTCCAACCTTTCAACAAGTACAATAAAGTCTCTTTTGGTAACATGGCACTTGATCATACAATGCTTTGTAAATTAGACTTTATAAATAAAGTAAAAAGGTAGAAAATCAATTGCATTACACAATTTGCAGTCCAAATATAGTACAGACACACTTGTATTCCTGGTATTTATTGTTTACAACAAATACATAATTATGATTTGTTACACATAGAAGTAACAAATATAATGCTTGACTTCCCTTGTGCCGCTATTTTGTCAGTAACTATCCATGTAGTCAGGAATGTTGCGACTGTACTTGATGATAATTTTTACGAAAATAAAGTTTATTTTTATCAAGTTTCTTCATTTATTTTGTGTTTTAATGTATATGTGTGCGAATAGGAGTTATCTAACCACATGAATTTGTTGTTTTATGTATGTAATAATAATAATAATCTTTATTATTATTGAACTTGTACTAGAGCTAAGCAGGCCCACTATCAGTACGGGTAATAAGGCCCGGTCACGCGTCTCACTAGACGAATGAGATGAAATAGTCAATTTAAATATTTTAAGTTTATTCGAGTTTTTTTATCACTAAATAAGGCCGATTTGATAACTTATATTATAAGTAAGTACATACTGACTTACAAAAGTATATGTGTAGTGCCTCAATATATTAGACGTATTGATTCTTTAAAAAAGCCATTAATTTTATATTTATTCATTATGTTTCAAACCTTCCATGAGCCATGTTGCTTGTAAATAAATGCAATAATAATAATAATAATTAGTAAAATTAAGTCCAAAAAAATACGTCGTGTGAAAATTATGTGTTTTTTTTTTCATTTAAAGTTAATGTTATAACTAATATTTCAGTTTAAATTAAGGTGGGCCTTATATGCTCCACCTACCTTTCAGATTTAAAAAATACAGCAATTACTACTTACCTAACTTAGATCTTATTTCAGAGATATAAAGGTCAATATGATGCTGAAGTAAACCTTAAACTACAATTGGTTAGCTCCTTGATTAATTACCAATTAAAATAAATATCCCTTCTTATAACGCGCATGGTCACCCTACTAGTCACGTGGCTTAATTGCAATATAAACAACGTAATGTTATAACTTATTAAAATCATTCTCAATATTATTATAATTTTTTAACGTTTCCAGTCAACTAATACAAAGAGGTTGAATTGAATAATTTGATTATCAATATGCTACAAGTCCTTGACAGTTCTATGTAAAATGTAGGGTAACCATAATACTCGGTAAATGTGAGTTAAAATATTAATTAATTACATATAACAATATAAATTAAGAATATTCAAAAATCTATATAGGTATACTAAACGTACAAAGTAAGAAACACATATTTCTGACCACGACTTATGAATCATCCTGTATTTCTCCGTGCACGCATTTTATTGAATACTTTCATGCGTGAGTGGACATTGTAATTTTTATCGTTACAATAATGTACGTGCATAAATAGGGGTGACTGAAAGTTTCAAAAATCAACCTTAATAATACATATTAAGGTTTAAATTAGAGTTTGTATTGGTTATACGGGCTTGTCATAGTTGAATGCAGTTTAAAAATGATTGATTACGGCATGCAATATTATTTAGGGTTAGGCGGGCAGTAAAAAATGGAGATCAAATTCATTGTATGTCCGGTTTTGTTGATTTGTAGCAGAACTTGAAACATGTTATGTACTTTGTTGAAGTTGCGCAGTAAAATGAATGAGCTTAACGTACCTAATAAATTCAGCCCTCACTGCTCGGAAAACTCTCCATATTTGGTAGCTTACTCTTAGACTACAAAAAGATGAACGTTGAATAAAAACCGTTCAGTAAAATGCCGAATTATCCGAAAAACTCATCTTTCTATTAGGACCTCCTAATAAAAAGATAAATCAACAAAAGACTACTTAGATCTTAAATTCGGTATCTAAAAATCTAAATAATACCTAAGTACTTAAATAATTAATCTATTATTTTTTTGCATCACCTGTTTATTGTGGTTTGGTACTGAGCATGCCATCTACCGGATAGCAGCGTAACTTGTTAGCGTAGCGCTAAGCAAGCAAAGTACAACGTGTTGACCGTGCGAGGCTCATGTTTACTTGTTTGCGCGTTACTTCTAAAGTATTTCGTTAGATGGCGCCACTACTTAACTCACACCCGCTGCTTCGAGTTGATTTTATGTTGTACAAAATTAAAATTAGCTTACTTACTTTAGGTATCGTTGGCTAAGGTTGATAATCCCTAATGTCCTTGAAACGATTTGCGATTTTACCCGACAAATATTTATTTCCATTCACGTTTTTACTATGTATTAATATTTGTTTATTTTCTCGGTCTCCTTAATTGTTTACTTACAATCCTGCCTATACTATCCTAATTATATAATATTATATTTAAATGCGAAAGTAACTGGTTATGTGTGTCTGTTTGTTAACACTTATGGAGATAGGTTGGCGTCGCCGAGATGAACATAGGATAGTTTTTTTATAACGGATACCTGTCATCATTTCAAGTAGACGATAGACAAAAATTGGAGTGATCAAAATGTCGCTTTCGAGTAGGTATCTTAGGCACCTTTAGGCAACCAGCGGCGGTATCATGGTTCCATTTTATCACTTGTCACTATACCCGTCACTTTCGCGCTTATATACTTGTTAGAACGTGACAGGCATGGTGACAAATGATAAAGAGCCAACCATCTTAGCCCTACTGGACAGTGCGTCAGCTAAGATAAGGCTAATGTTAATTATCTTCGTTTCGGGTGTGTCGGCGGCCGATCGTAAGATCAGGCAGATCAAGATATTCCTCGGTCTATAAATATTTATATATTATATACAGGATGAAACCTGAACCCTGAACCTGGATGATGAGGATGGAACCTGTCGTGACGAAACCTGCATACATCTGCGAAGAAATTCAAAGGTTCTGCGAAGAAGTTCCCAAGCCGCATTGGGCTAGCGTGGGAACTATAGCCCGAGCCCTCTCGCGCATGAGAGGAGGCCTGTGCCCAGCTGTGGGACGTCTATAGGCTGAATTATTATTATTATACAGGCTGATTCAGAATTTAGTTTACGACATTTATGGTCACTTTCTTTGTTTTATCCATAACAAGTGACAAATTGAATGTCATCGGAGTCTGGTTACTTTTGAAAAATCGTATCTCACTCAAGTGTGACATTTTATTTTCTTCATAATCAAAGTGTTGTCATACCGTATAAAGACGGTTAACGGTTGTTAATTAAGTGTTGTAGATAATCAAATTTGTCCTTAAAAAAAAGTTAGATAACAGAAAAGAAGCGTGATTGTTTTACTTAATATGATGGTGAACGATTCATTAACATTTACTGATTGTGTAGGCTTGGTCCTGCTCACGTCTCATGAATCACCTTGTTTAATTATCGTTGTCTAAGTACCCGCAACAGAAGCCCTATTGAGCTGTTGGGCTTAGCCTTTTCGTGTAATAATATCCTATAATATTATCATCGTCACAGATCGTCTCGTAGGAGCTGCTGAGGTGAGCAACAATTATAAGAGAACTAGCTAAACTGGTTCACGGCATTTACGTCAGAACATACGATTCTCTTTTTTTGTTTATTCATACTTCTGTTTCTTACAGTTCTGTTCGGTTTATTAAACATAAATTTTACATAAAATAACTACTAAGCTTTCTAATAATTTTCCAGTGCTTTATTACAATAGTGCTATTTTGTGATAGGGACAGGTGGCGTTCTCTCGTTTCGGAGGCCAAGATTCTTTTTGGATCACTGAGCCATAGCAGTTAGTTAGTTATTTCAATAAGAAACCGAAGGAAACGAGGGAATATCAAAATGAAATATTGACATAACGATACGTAAGTACCTCAACTCTATAGAAAATATTTATAATTATTGTTAAAAATGGTAGCCACCGCGAATATACGACACGTTTTCTTTAAGATGTATATTGGGCATTTTTATGACTTTTGGGTACTTATACCTATATAATAGTTTTAGTACTGTATAGTGAGGAAGATTATAATATCGATATACATTTGATTTATCTTGTAATGTTTCGTTAAGTTACAATTCATTATAATAATTTTATTTATCTTTCACTTGCTTATACAGTTTTTCCAATCCCATGTTTTTGCAAAAAAAATCTAGGTGTAAGTTTTGATTTATTTGACATAATTTATTTAAATTACAGTCAACATCTTTTTTTAATAAGTTTTCCAATATCTGATGGGACAGTATTTAAACTAGAAAGAACAATTCAAAATAAAATATTTCGATATTAGCTTGAGACATCTTCTTCTGGGATACATAAGTATTAGTAGTAGGTAATAAAAACAACACAGCGAGGTAAGTTAACATATTTCTTTATTAAATTAAATATCACAGACAATACTAAACTATACTAAAAACCAAGTAAAACTTTACACCCATCATCGCCCCAACCAAGACGTCAATATTTCCACAGGGTTGAACACCTTCATTTCTTTCTCCACATCCTCCCTCTTCTGAGCTACATGCTCTTCAGTTTTTAACAAAAACATCCCCTTAGTCCTACTACTGCACCCATAACCTATCAGTTTCTCGCTACCTTTACACTCTCCTTTCATCAAATCTTCCCAATCAGCGCACCTCTGCCCTTTAAATGATTTCTCGTCAACTACTGACGCTGCAAAAAGCTTCCAAGCTTGCGCATGATCACATTCTAAACTTATCTTCCTATTCTGACATTCAGGCTGCTTTACATCAACCCCATTGACATAAACATCTAGATCTCCTACAGGATCCTCAAGACCTAAAACGCCAGCACTTGTATGAAAAACTTGCACAAATTTAGCATCGCTTTTAGATAATCTAAAGCCTTGAGCTATACACGGTTTAGCTGGGTCTAAAGCTGTTATTCTGCTTAAGTTTTTATTCATTCCTTGTTGTACTAGCTTTCCTGTTATACCTGCTACATGAGCGCCTAAACTAAAGCCTATCAAATGTACATTCTCTAGCTTATATCCCTTCTTATTAATACTCCTTAAAAAAGAATATAAAAGACGCGCTAAAGGTTGTACTCTTGACGCTGAATCTACATAACCTCTACAAAACGATAATCTAGTATCCAACACCAGTACCATAGGTATCTTCTTTAACAAAGCATTAACTAAAGTATAGCTAGATTCATCAGTAGGTGTATTCCACCAACCAGGAACATATAAAACTAGGGAGGTGGGTCGTTCTCTCATGAAGATCCTGGGGGCTTCGGAGACGCGGTAAGTTCTGTTGGAGTCATTGGTGAACTCCACGAAGTCGATGAGAGGAGCCTCGAAGGTGAACGGGCGGTGGAACAGCACGTCCACGGGGAGGACTTTACCTGGAATAAGGAAATAGATCATGTTAAAACTTTTAAAAGTTTCAAATTGGCAAAGACGAAATAATTGAGACATTAAAAATTAATAACAAAGCTTACGTGAGACATAGACATATTAAAATATATTAAAACGGTTGCCTCACTTATTTTAAGTCTAAGAAAATTGCTCAACATGTTTCGCTTCTAACGAGTAGTTTCAACGGAAGCACGCGTTGGCGATCCGACGCAGACTTAATGTCAATGTCGAGCAATATTCGACTTTAAAAATAAATGACTGACCCGTTTTAATATATTCAGCATTTTTTTTTCTTTTGTTGGCTACAACATAGCTTTGCAATGAAAACATTTTTGGCGAGGGGGGCAAAGTGCATTTTAAAGGTCAAAAATTTGCAACGTTATAGCAAATATCTACAAGTATAAGTAAGTCATTTCGCTAGCATTTTTACTCTTGAATGTTAAATTTTCCGACATATTCTTATAAAAAAATCACAAAAAACCTGACGTCGGCGCCACACCTACTTAATATTCAATATTAAATACCAAAAGAAGACATCATCGTTCGTAATGAAGATGAGCAACGTGACATGACGTAAGAGACAGGGTGAAGGTTGGCGGCCTCGGCTTTGTCTGCACGACATTAAAGTCTAATGATGCAGTAATCATACACATTAGCACGATGATAATCTGGTAGTTAATACACTAGACCAACTATTTTTATGAAGAGACATTTGAGACAGAATTGTGATGCGACACGATTACAGGAAAAACAGAATTAACACTTTAAATAAAGGAGAAACCAGAGAAATCCGATCCGAATCCGCTTGGCACGTTTTCCCTAAAATTAGCGTAGATACCAGTTTTTACGAAAACAATTGCCGTCTGAACTTCCTTAGGTAGGTTTTTTGAGGATTAGTGCGATTTCCTTCACTGCGAAGATAAATATCAAATGATACAGCATAGGTACATAAGTTCCGAAAAACTCATTGTTACGAGCCGGGGTTTTACCCGTGACCTCTAGATTGAAAAAGTCGCATGCTCTTACAGCTAAAACAGAATTATATGTAGTTTATATAAGCGAAACTTCGTTTTATTTTATCCAAGGCACATCTTTTAGTAGAGGTCAAAATATGTAGAACAGGTTATGTTTTGACGCTAACGGAGCTTAAATTCTAGCGAACAAGATTACGAATTTACTAAATAATACCTTACTGACAATACATACCGACCTGTATTGTAACAAGATCTAAAATCAGGGGCCTACCGCGAAAACCGAAATTCGCAAATTGCGGGGATCTTTCTCTTTTATTCTCACTAAGACGTAATTAGAGTGACAGAGAAAAATGCCCGCAATTGCTGAACTTCGATTTTCGCGGTTAAGCGCCTGATTTTAAATATGCGAAATCAGACACAATCGCGATTGAACGACCATGAACCAGCTACGAGTATATCTGAGACTTCCCTCTGAGTTTAAAAGTAAAACAATAAAAAACATAAACAATAAATAAATTACAATTCCGGTGGATAAGTTCAATATGTTAAGACCCGGAAGATCTGCGTTATATTTATGTGTGTCCGCTTTAAATATAATAGCGATAGTTATTCATTATTACGACGACCATTCATTATTTTGACGACTGGTCTGGCCTAGTGGGTAATGAAATCGCCTAAAAAGGGCTTATGAAGCCGATGGTCCTGGGTTGGAATCCCGGTAAGGGCATTTATTTGTGTGATTAGCACAGATATTTGTTCCTGAGTCATGGATGTTTTTATTTAAGTATTTGTATATTAATTATATCGTTGTCTGAGTATCCACAACACAAACCTTCTTGGCTTACCGTGGGACTTAGCTTAGAGGACTTAGTCGATTTGTGTAAGAATGTAATTTTTAGGGTTCCGTAGCCAAATGGCAAAAAACGCAACCCTTATAGATTCGTCATGTCCGTCTGTCTGTCCAATTATGTCTCAGCCACTTTTTTCCGAAACTATAAGAGCTATACTGTTCAAACTTGGTAAGTAGATGTATTCTATGAACCGCATTAAGATTTTTACACAAAAATAGAAAAAAAAACAATAAGTTTTGGAGGAAACTCAAAAAATCTTTTTTCATCAAATGTGGGGTACTTATCTATAGATAGGTCTTCAAAAATGATATTGTGGTTCTTAATATCATTTTTTTCTAAACTGAATAGTTTGCGCGAGAGACACTTCCAAAGTGGTAAAATGTGTGTCCAAAGTGGTAAAATGTGTGTCCAAAGTGGTAAAATGTTGAACAAGATCTAGTAAGTAGATTTTTTTTAATACGTCTTAAATGGTACGGAACCCTTCATGCGCGAGTCCAACTCGCACTTGGCCGCTTTTTATTTATTACGAGAACCACTTAGTCAAATAAATTAGAAGAACCTTCAATACTATGATAAATAGTTATTAGTTGCTTAAATTAGGATGAATACATGTGAATAAGTATATGAAAAATTAATGTAAAGCGAGAGGGGACGCCTTTTCCCAGCAGTGGGACACACAAAAGGCCAACAACAAAAATACAAACAACACATTTTAGTATTTGTTGTTTGTATTTTTTTATCATATTTTTTTGTGTAATTCAACGTTTAGAGACTGTATCTCTAATAAAGTACCTAATATTTTATTGATTCTATATTTATAATTGTATTTAGTTCTTTTTATTGATTGTAAAAATTTGACAATAAATGTGCCCCTGAGGCCTATTTGCTGAATAAATGTTTGTTTGTTTATTCGGTTGCCTATGTTTTATAGTAGGTATAATAATGAAGCAAGCACTATTAACAGGAATTATTTAAACAATTACTAAACACTAGAACCTTGGACAATCCTCAACGTGACCTATTCGAGGGCAACTGCAGAACATACAGACATGCACTCACTATTGACCGCACAATTCGTGATATTTGCTATTTTTATATGTACCCGACACCTACAAGCATTCTTATACAAGTATAAAATCAAGTATTTAACCAAGCGAGCGCGAAGCGCGAGCAAAGATTCTCCGTTTCAGCTTGGGTAAAAATGCTTTTAAATATTTGGATCTAACAAGAAAAACATTTCTCACTAGATCCATTTTGGATCTATGGACTGGATCTATAGAGAATGAAGGCTTTCTTTCTCCCCTAGATGTCTGTTCGGTGATTGTCCTCTCTAGGTCGCATTTTTCGACCGAATGGCGTGAAATTTTGTGGGCCGGTTCGATAATTAAGTATATGCTTTTTGCCGATTCAGTTTTTTTTCCAAAATGGCGGAATTGAACTGGTCTACAGCTGACAGTGCTACTGATTAATATCGTGGTTGTTCTTACACTAAATAAATATTTTCTATTGGTATTTCTATTCTATTTATCATTTAGAAAGGAAAATATAACTCTAATGCACAACTGAATGAATAGTTTTTTTTTATATTTACCAAAAAAAAAATACAATATTTTAAGTACCTTAATCTAATTTTTCGCTAAACTGTGAAACAGTTTGTTGGCGGTGCGCTCTAAAATAATCTTAAACTAAATAGGTACACTAAACATTGAGTAATACGGTAAGTAGAAGTATGAGCATTGTAACATACCTATAATCTAGTGAGATTTGACGTGCCATTTCACAACACAAGATAGATATGATAGCTGTTCATTAAGGACGAATTATTATAATATTTTAGCGGCACAAACACTTTGTTGACAACCGAAAATAAGTAAGAAAGTATTAGGTAACTAGGTTAAGTTTTCATATTTGTGTAGTAAAATCTGTTTAAATTTTGATTTCAAACTACCTATGTTTAATTTAGGTGTTTCAAGTAGAAGAGGGTACTCATTATAAATTTTGGGGATCAAATATTCTTTTGTTCTTCGACCATAATAGTTTTTTGCTGACGGTTGTGTCAATCTTATGATCCTAGCAGACCTAGTGTCACGCTTACTTATTCTTGGTATTGTACACTCATCATTGTAGTAACTATGTAATACATTTAAATATATGTAGCGTATCATAATTATATCTGTGTTTTTTCCTAGTATTATAATCTGAAGTAGCTTTATTTTATCCAAATAAGTTTTAAAGGTTAGTCCGTTAGCTTAACAATGCGTCAGCAAGTGCATGGTAAACAATGCGCAAGGTGCGTTTATTGACAATTCGATTTAGGTGATAAAATTGACCCAAAATAGACCTAAGCCTGTTGCATAGTTGATTTATGTGAAGTTTGAAATTGAAATGTTTATCTATTAATAATCCCAGATACTTAAATTCCTCTACTATTTCTAATTTATTACAGATGCAATTACTTTTATTATTATGTAAACATTCATATGAGTGTCCTATTATATTAATGTCCCGGGCCATTACAGTTTTTGCTATTTTGTTGTACGGAGAAAATATATGTAGTGTAGGTACATCGCACTTGCGCAAACGTGGATTTGTTAAGTATATTCGTATACGTATGGGTATTGTATGTATTATTTTATTAATGAATATGTAAATAGTCGGGTCACGATCACAAGACTAATCAAAAAATGATCGTCTGACTCTGAGGCTGATTTTACTTTTACAATTCGATATGGTTTTGTGTTGCGGACTTTTGTGTTACAGACATTTCACGAGCACCACGACTCTAGGGTGCCAGCCAAGGTTCCAATCGCTCGCTCTGTAGCAAACGATACTATAATCTCTCTCTATCACTCTTTCATATTGGTGCGACAGAGAGACATTAGCGTGTCATTCGCTACGGAGCGAACACACCCCGATTGCATTTCGTCAGCGTGAGCCGCTAAAGCTGATCGATGCTCACGGTCAAGGTCGTATTATATTAATTAATTGATCAGCAAAAAATACTAACCTGACCTAAACCGTAATTGCACAGCGAACCAGCATTCTGCTGTACAAGTAAAATTATTTTAAAAGACGTCTTTCAGAAAGGGATATCTCATATCAAAATATGATATAAACCTTATCAAATTCTAAAATAGAATCGGCCTTCTTAGCCAAAACTCAAATTTAACATGTATAAAGTTTATTTTATATTTAATTATCATAATACGTGAATCGAAGGTCGCAGTTGCTTGAACCACGGCAACTTTGTATGTCGTGTACACGTTATCGAAATAGAGACTAGTAAATAATGAAGATTGTCAATCAGTGACGGATTTGCAGTCTTGGTCGCCCTGGGTCCTGTAGTAAGTATTAGCCTTCCCTTTTTAGCACCCATCATAATATAGACTGACACTCCTAATATCTGGTTGCCCCAGGTCCGGGCCTACTGGGCCTTAGGGCAAATCCATCACTGTTGTCAATCACGGAAGAATCCCACTTTGAAAAGAAAAAACAGAAAATTTACATTGAATGAGGAGGCTACCTGAGAAAGTTATACAGTAGGTGTCGCCCCTTTCATTGCTCAAACACTCGTCAGGAACTTCTAAACCATACACACAATTTTGGCGACAGACTGATATTGCATTAAAACTTTGTTAAACTTATAATTATATTTAATTAAATACAGGTCGGTTCCCTAACATAATTATCCACTTTTATAAACAACTAGAATGGCGACTGAACACACACAGCGACCTATCTTAGTGCTCCCGAGGATTCCTCGTTCCCGGGCGATTTCCTCTACTCTCAAACGAATGGTTGTCGACTTGTCGCATGTATCGTTAACGTGGTAGTCCACTCAGGACTAAGATCATTTTCACAATGTCTGATCCCATATCGAATGTCGGGAAAAGCAGCTGCTAGAAAACACCTTATGGCATCAAATCCTTCTAATATTGCATACAAACAATAATTAACTAACTATCGTGGCGCAGTGATCCAAAGAGGGTCTTGGCCTCCAAAACGAGAGAATGCCACCTGTCCCGATCCTGTGCCACTTCCTGCCAGTTGTCGGCTTTGAGTTGGCACAGATCCGCCTGTACACTGTCGCTCCAGCGGTATCTGGGCCGACCCACTGGACGGCGACCAGTCGGTTGTCCCAAATAAGCTCTCTTAACACCTCGATCCTCACCCATCCTCAGTAAATGGCCGAACCAGCGAAGTCTGTGACATTTCGTTTCGCCGATGATATTGGGTTCGGCCACTAACTCCTCGATTTCGGCATTACAATAATTACATGTATAAAAAATAAATAAAAGGCCCTATAGCTTTTCATGTTATTATATATCCATCGGACTATGTGAAAATGTTTTAAGAGGTTGTTAAAGGTTTAAATAAAATTGCCAGGCTTTGTGCAAATTTCTCAAAAGAACCACAATGATTCAACATCATCACAGTTCTCTTAGTTAACGCATGTGGGCCATGCGGTGCCATTATACCTTTCCAATGTCAACCGTTTATTACTGTCAAAGTAGTCAAGAGCACCTCGCTTGTAAACATCATCATAGTTCTATTGTCCGATCATAATTAACAGTCTGTATCATTGACAACTCCGTATTATAACGAAAACATTCCTCAAGCGATAGTTCAAGTTCAATGTGAACCGCCTCTGGCCCATGTGGGCCATGTGGGGCCGACATACCTTTCCAATGTCAACCGTTTATTGCTGTCAAAGTAGTCAAGAGCACCTCGCTTGTAAACATCATCATAGTTCTCTTGTCCGATCATAATTAACAGTCTGTATCATTGACTACTCCGTATTATAACGAAAACATTCCTCAAGCGATAGTTCAAGTTCAATGTGAACCGCCTCTGGCCCATGTGGGCCATGTGGGGCCGACATACCTTTCCAATGTCAACCGTTTATTGCTGTCAAAGTAGTCAAGAGCACCTCACTTGTAAACATCATCATAGTTCTCTTGTCCGATCATAATTAACAGTCTGTATCATTGACAACTCCGTATTATAACGAAAACATTCCTCAAGCGATAGTTCAAGTTCAATGTGAACCGCCTCTGGCCCATGTGGGCCATGTGGGGCCGACATACCTTTCCAATGTCAACCGTTTATTGCTGTCAAAGTAGTCAAGAGCACCTCGCTTGTAAACATCATCATAGTTCTCTTGTCCGATCATAATTAACAGTCTGTATCATTGACTACTCCGTATTATAACGAAAACATTCCTCAAGCGATAGTTCAAGTTCAATGTGAACCGCCTCTGGCCCATGTGGGCCATGTGGGGCCGACATACCTTTCCAATGTCAACCGTTTATTGCTGTCAAAGTAGTCAAGAGCACCTCGCTTGTAAACATCATCATAGTTCTCTTGTCCGATCATAATTAACAGTCTGTATCATTGACTACTCCGTATTATAACGAAAACATTCCTCAAGCGATAGTTCAAGTTCAATGTGAACCGCCTCTGGCCCATGTGGGCCATGTGGGGCCGACATACCTTTCCAATGTCAACCGTTTATTGCTGTCAAAGTAGTCAAGAGCACCTCGCTTGTAAACATCATCATAGTTCTCTTGTCCGATCATAGTTAACAGTCTGTATCATTGACTACTCCGTATTATAACGAAAACATTCCTCAAGCGATAGTTCAAGTTCAATGTGAACCGCCTCTGGCCCATGTGGGCCATGTGGGGCCGACATACCTTTCCAATGTCAACCGTTTATTGCTGTCAAAGTAGTCAAGAGCACCTCACTTGTAAACATCATCATAGTTCTCTTGTCCGATCATAATTAACAGTCTGTATCATTGACAACTCCGTATTATAACGAAAACATTCCTCAAGCGATAGTTCAAGTTCAATGTGAACCGCCTCCGGCCCATGTGGGCCATGTGGGGCCGACATACCTTTCTAATGTCAACCGTTTATTGCTTTCGAAGTGGTCAAGAGCACCTCGCTTGTAAACATCATCATAGTTCTCTTGTCCGATCATAGTTAACAGTCTGTATCATTGACAACTCCGTATTATAATGAAAACATTCCTCAAGCGATAGTTCAAGTTCAATGTGAACCGCCTCCGGCCCATGTGGGCCATGTGGGGCCGACATACCTTTCCAATGTCAACCGTTTATTGCTGTCAAAGTAGTCAAGAGCACCTCGCTTGTAAAAATCATCATAGTTCTCTTGTCCGATCATAGTTAACAGTCTGTATCATTGACAACTCCGTATTATAACGAAAACATTCCTCAAGCGATAGTTCAAGTTCAATGTGAACCGCCTCTGGCCCATGTGGGCCATGTGGCGCCGACATACCTTTCCAATGTCAACCGTTTATTGCTTTCGAAGTGGTCAAGAGTGCGAGCTTTGATAAACAGATTAAGTGAGATATAGAAATAATTCGTTAGAATTTCACTTCTCATCTTTTCAAAAGGGGGCTGGGTCAAATTTCTTTTCGTTGTTTTGTTTTTGTCGCCAAAAAATGTGACGGAGTGTAGATTTTTGATTTTAGTTTTTTTTTCTTAAGAAAAATATAATCTTCAGCTATAAAGACATGCAAACATTTACAAATTTGTTTCCATGTGTGGTGGCGGCCGAGTGGATATGACGTCCGACTTTCAATCCGGTGGTCGCGGGTTCAAATCTCGACTCCAAAGTCGGGAGCATCGTCGCAAGGTCGCTAGCCTAACGATCTTTTACAGGATACATTTCGGAGAGTGTGCCGAGGAACTACACAACCTTATTCCTCCGTCCCCATTTTACCATCGGACTACTAGACAATCGGCACTCCGGCATCGCTTCATGGTAGGTGTTCCACAAATGCGCACGAAGCGTTTTGCTTCAACATTCCTTATGTGAACTGCCAAGGAGTGGAATGCCGTGCCCGAGTCTGTGTTTCTTTTCTCATAGGTAAGCGTGCTCCACCGTAGACCGCATCATCACTTACCATCAGGTGAGATCGTGGTCAAACGCCTGCCTATTTTTATCTTTAAAAAAAATCCTGGCTCGTACCAATGAGTTTTTCGGAACTTATGTACGAAATGTCATTTGATATTTACCATCAGCTTTTCGGTGAAGGACATCTGCGAAGAAATTCAAATGTGTTTTTTTTTTATGGTAGAGGAGGCAAACGAGCAGACGGATTACCATCAGGTAAGCGATTACCGCCGCCCATGGACACCTGCAACACCAGAGGGGTTGTAAGTGCGTTGCCGGCCTTTGAGATGGGAGTACGCTCTTTCGCAGAAAGTTCCTGGAAAACGCACAGTTGAGGACTGCCAACCATCTAAGTGGTGAGGATGGAAATGTTGTCGCGTAGGGCGATGGCGAAAAGAAGCGGCAGGGATTTGTGGGTAGATCTGATATTTGTGATATCATGCATGTGGGTAAGCAAATAAAGTACGAGTCAGTCTCAGCCCGAACTTGGTGTTTGATTAATATCCTTAACATGGCGCAGCCGAAATAAAAGAATCTACATTGAAAATTGTTTAAAGTAATTGTGTTTTACGGTTCACGTAGTTAACTGTCTGTATACGTGCTGTAGGAGATACGATTTGGTGACAATTTGTGAAAGTAATTGTGTTAACTATAATCATGGACTCGATTTTGCCACCGCCGCCGCCATTTTTGTTCGTTAATAGTTTAGAAAATGTTACGACGGGAAATTTATCAAAAGAGTGGGAAAAATGGAAGAACTCATTTCTCATTTATTATGAAGCATGTGAGCTGTCGAAGAAAGACAAGAAAGTGCAATTAAGCATCCTTTTACATATCATCGGCGAGCAGTGCCGGGAAGTGCATGAGCAATTTGATAAAGCATCGATAACGACATACTCGGAGTTATTGGATAAGTTTGACTCATTTTTCCTACCTCAAAAGAATCTAACTATTGAGCGGCACAGATTTTTTACTCGCGATCAAAAGGAAGGCGAGTCTATCGAACAATATTCGTTCGAGTTAAAAAAACTGGCGAGTTCGTGTGAATTTAAAGACCTAATGGAGACTTTAATTCGGGACAGACTTATTTGTGGAATAAAGGACCACGCGATTCGGGAAAGACTACTACGGGAACCAGATTTAACTCTGAAGAAATCATTAGATATTTGTAATGTTGCGCAAATTTCGAAGGTACAGGCCGGAGCCATAAAAAAAGAATCTGTGGAGCATCATGCCTATGCGGTACAACGAGATTATTTTGGGCATCAAGGAGTAGTGCGGGAAACGGCTTGTGAAGAGAATAGTGATATTAGTGATGTAAATCGGGTAATGTGGGTATCTCGGCGAGGAGCGCCCGCGCATCGAGGTGCAACGCGCGGGTGGCCCCGCGGTCGTAGGCAGCAGCTATCCCGTCCTCGTGCGCCGCCCGCTCACCAGCCAGCCGTGCCTGCGCCAGAGCAGCGCTGGGATCCACCCATGCAACGAAATCAGCTGACGCATAAACACGGTCGTGGTAGTGAGCGTAGTGCATGGTGTTCAATGTGTGGTTATGAACATGGGAGCTCTAGATGTCCTGCTGCAGGAAAGAGGTGTTTGAACTGCAACCGATTTGATCACTTTTCCCGGATGTGCACAATTTACGAGATTCGAGCGGATGACTCAACCGATCAGGTACGAGTAGTATATTATCTTTCTGATTCTCAAAATGATTGGTCTGTCGATTTGACGATTAATGATCGTAAGTTTAAGTTTAAACTGGACACTGGGGCCGACGTTAACATCATCCCGCGTTCCTGTTTGCGAGATTTAGGCTTACATGAGCGAGAGTTAGCCATTTCTTTAGTCAGATTAACGGGTTATTCTGGTACGGGCATTAAAGTTGTAGGCCAGTGTAATTTAAAGGTGCAGCACAGAAATCGTGGCTATATTGTAGATTTTATAATAGCCGATGTAGATTCGCCACCTGTTTTAGGTCGTGATTCATGTCGCGAATTAAATTTAGTAAAGTTAGTATTGGAGGTAAAAAGTGATGTGGAAAGTAATTTTAAACATAGTATTTTTACAGAGTACAGTGACGTTTTTGAAGGGGTAGGTTGTATGCCAGGGCATTATAAAATTGAGCTTAACGAAAGCGCTAGACCAGTGGTGCATGCACCTAGGAAGCTTCCGGTGGCCTTGAAAGATTCAGTAAAGTGTAAATTGGACGAAATGGTTAAAGACGGAATTATTGCAAAGGTTGAGGGCCCAACAGATTGGGTCAGCAGCATGACAGTCGCTAGAAAGGCCAACGGGGACATTAGGATTTGTTTGGATCCACGTGATTTAAATCTAGCAATCAAGCGCGAGCATTTTAAACTGCCTACTTTGGACGAAATTACAGCTAACCTAGGTGGATCCAAGTATTTCAGTACTTTAGATGCCAAACAGGGTTTCTGGCAACTAAAATTACATGCTGATAGTACAGATCTTTGTACATTTAATACCAGTTTCGGTAGATATAAATTCTTGCGTCTTCCTTTCGGAATTTCATCTGCATCGGAAGTGTTTCATAAAAAAATGTATGAGCACTTCGATGATATTCCAGGTGTATGTTTATTTGTCGACGATTTACTAATTTACGGGAGCACTAAGGAGGAACATGACCGTAGGTTGAAAATGGTATTGGACAGATGCAGAGAAATAAATTTAAAACTGAATTTAAATAAATGTAAAATTGGATTATCGGAAATTAAATATTTAGGTCATAAGATCACCCCTCACGGCATTTACCCTGACGATGCGCACACGTCCGCGATAAGAAATATGCCCCGTCCGTTAAACGTAAAGGACTTAGAACGTTTTCTAGGTATGGTTAATTATGTTGGTAATTTTATACCCAATTTATCAGATAGGAATCATGCTTTGAGACAGCTTCTTAAGAAAGAAGTGGAATGGCACTGGAATGATGAGCACGAAAAATCATTCAATAGTCTTAAAGAATGCTTGACAAGTGTTCCTATCTTACAATATTACAGTTTGGACACCCCCGTAGTGATGTCAGTAGATGCCTGTAAAAACGGTCTAGGATGTTGCCTTATGCAAAATAATTTGCCTGTTTGTTACGCGTCACGTGCTATGACTAAAGCTGAGCAATCATATGCTCAAATTGAAAAAGAGCTCTTGGCTTGCGTGTACGCATGCGAAAAATTTTATACGTACATATACGGTCGAAGCGATATTACTATAGAAACTGACCACAAACCACTTGTCAGTATTATTAGCAAACCAATCGCATCGGCTCCGGCACGTCTACAGAGAATGCTTTTGCGTCTACAACCGTACAACTTTAAATTAATTTACAAGCCCGGTAAATATTTGTTCATAGCCGATACGCTGTCGCGCGCTGTAGAACCGGCCAGTGCGCCGATAACAGAACCGCGTGATCACCTAGATGCCCGAGCGCAAGTTTGTGCTGTGGCAGTTAGTAACCCGCTTGTAGACACACATTTTTTGCAAATTCAGAGGTTAACACGAGAGGATACGGAATTACAATTGTTGGCAAAGTATATAAAAAATGGGTGGCCGAATAACAAACAAGAGGTATGTGATGAGGTTAGGGCCTACTGGGGATACCGGGATGAATTAACTGAGGCTTACGGTATGCTATGGAAGGGTGATAGAATAATTATTCCCTCCGCTATGCGTAGTGAAATGTTAAGGCGGGTGCACATTGGTCACCTTGGTCTTGAAAAATGTAAATTGAGAATTCGTGAAATAATGTTTTGGCCAAATATAAATTCACAGTTAGAAGACTTAATCAACAATTGTCAACCCTGTTTATTATTTAAAAATGAAAATAGAAAGGAAACACTCATTTCGCATGAGGTTCCTAGCAGAGCATGGTCAAAAATCGGTACCGACCTTTTTCACTGGAATGATAAAAAATATTTAATAGTGGTTGACTACTACAGCAAATATGTAGAAGTTGTAGAATTAAAGTCTTTGACATCTGATAACGTAATTCAACATATGAAGATGATTTTCAGTCGCCAAGGGATTCCAGATATAGTTATGTCTGATAATGGCCCTGAATTCAGTTCCCAAAACTTTAAGTTATTTGCTCAATCATGGAAATTTCAGCATGTAACTTCTTCGCCCCATTACGCCCAGTCAAATGGGCAAGTGGAGCGAACTATTCAAACGGTTAAGAAGATTTTCAAGAAAACGCAGGTCGAGGGTACAGAGTTTAGGTTAGCTTTGCTGGAATACTTGAATACCCCTATAAGTAGTTCACTCGCTTCTCCTTCCGAATTACTTAACAGCCGCAAAATGCGAAGTATAGTTCCTTGCCCACCGAAACTTCTTAGACCTAAAGTTCCAAAGCATGTTAGATCCGAGCTTCAACTACGCCAGAGTAAACAAAAGGACTATTATGATAAAGGTGCTCGCGATTTAACTCCTCTTGTACCAGGTCAGAAGGTAAAAGTTAGGGTAAATAAAAGATGGGTCAACGGTACTGTGCAATCGATTCGTGGAATACGATCATATGCAGTACAAATAATAGGAGGAGGGATTTTAATAAGAAACCGGCGTCACTTAATATGTGATTCCGATAATCGTTCGGATTCTGAATCTGAAAGCCCTGTGTGCCACCTGCCTTATGACGACATTCCAACTGATAACGCCGCAATGACGTCACTCTCGAATGCATCACTTATGCAGCGGTCGGACGACTGCACTGCAATCGATTCTCGGCCGGTCCCAGTGTCTAATGATAATAATGCAAACAATAATCTTTATATTACTCGTTCCGGCAGGACGGTCATACCACCTGATCGATGGGGCTACTAAACGTGCAGAGTGATGACTCACCAAGTCATGGTAAAAATAAATACTTTCAAATGTAATAATTATTATAAATAAATAAAACATCTGTATAAAAATGTCACTATGTAATGAACAATGCCTTTGGCTTATGTTTTTTTTTTAATCATGTTTAAAATGTTACCCATTAATGAAAAACGTGTTATCTTATCATAATAAATCCGTGGTAAATTGTAATTTGTAGGTAACAATAATAATTATTATACGTTTTATCATTCATAAAAAATAATAATAATAATGCATGTTAATTCATAAATTATGTTGTATGTACGTACAACAATGAAAATGTAGCCTACTATTTACATACATGTACCTTCTTACAGTTAAAATGTCCAATTAAAATAAAATTATGATTTATACATAAACCATTTTCAGGTGCAGTCATTCTATAAATTTCTATAGATTTGAATAAATATCATTACTGTTTAAAATACAATGAATATAAATTCTATTATTGTTAATAAAAATAGTGATAATTCCATGTTTAAAATTATGTATTTATTTTTTAAGTTCATATCTTTCTTTATTCTTGTAAAGAATAGATGTTGAAAATGCATGTGTAAGAATAGGCGTCTTACATAGATATGTAGGAAGGTACTTAATTGCTAAGTTATATCATTTTTTTTTGTTTCTTTAGAAAAGGAATATATAGTAATTTCATTGTATAAAAAGGAGGTTGTGGGTAGATCTGATATTTGTGATATCATGCATGTGGGTAAGCAAATAAAGTACGAGTCAGTCTCAGCCCGAACTTGGTGTTTGATTAATATCCTTAACAGGATTAATCCAAACAGTTCCTCGGAGCACTCCCCGTTGTACATGCGATAGAAAATGCAGAGCGAGGCCACATCTCTACGCAGCGCCAAGGAGTCAAGCCGATCTGAAATACACTGGCAGTCGACAATTCGAGTCGCTCTTCGTTGGATGCGGTCCAGAGGGAGAAGCTGGTACTGGGGTGCCCCTGCCCATAGATGAGAACAGTATTCCATGTGCGGGTGTATGTGAAGTCCCCAATCCGCAGTGGGCCAGCGTGGGGACTATAGCCCGAGCCCTCTCGCGCATGAGAGGAGGCCTGTGCCCAGCAGCGGGGCGTATATAGCCTGAATTATTAGGTATTATTATTTTACATGTATGTAAAATGTATAATTATTGTTTATACATGCATTCAATACTACTCGACTTTGTTTTATTTATTTGCTAGACACCACTAATACACGCATGACAGAGTGGTCAGAAACAACACAACGAAAAGAATGTTGATTCGGCTAACGCATAATTGTAATTATTATATTAAATTTTTACACGTTTTAATCACGAGCAAATGCCACAAAAAATTGACACGGAAATTAGGTTATTTTCTTTCTAAGGATAGACTCGAAACAAAACATAAAAGGCTAAAAGATTGATAGAAAATAATCACAAAAACATGTCTAATTTTCATTTAAATTCAATTGCATAGGTATCCCTTTTACCCGGCACACCATAGTAGTATGATTTATCATAAAACGTCTCCGAAGGACAAGCAAAATTTTAAACAAAAGTATATTTTCAATGTAATTAAGATAAAAAGTAAGAACTTCCGCAATTGATGACAGTTACGGGAGTTTTTACTTCTTATGGGAATCTTCTAATTACCTGGCTTTAATTTCCGTGCAATCCTTGAATGCCCTGTGTGGACGAAGCTATAAGCTCATTCGGTACCTACAGTTAATAAATAAATAAATATTATAGGAAATTATCACACAAATTGACTTACCCCCACAGTAAGCTCAATAAGGCTTGTGTTGTGGGACTTGTGGGTACTTAAACGATATATATAATATATAAATACTTAAATACATAGAAAACACCCAGGAACAAATATGTATGCTCATATATATGATAAATAAATAAATATATATTAGGTATAGGAAATTATTACACAAATTGACTAAGATCCACAGTAAGATCAAGAAGTCTTGTGTTTTACTACACAGACAACGATTTATATGATATATAAATTCCTAGAAACACCCAAGACTCAGGAACAAATATCCGTGCTCATCACACAAATTAATGCCCTTACCGGGATTTGAGCCCAGGACCATCGGCTTCATAGGCAGTCACTAGGTCACTACCAGGTCAGACCGGTCGTCAAATACAGACCGGTCATCAAAAGCAGTTAGATTGGTTCTTTGATTAAAAGGGCTAGCACGTGATTTAAACAAATCTGACAAACATTTTCAACGAATCAACATTTCTTGAGTATTTTTCTGTTCACGTAACATTCTACCATCTATAGACTGTGTTATGGTCCTCAGGCCGAACCACGTTCGACGTGTTGCCTCCTTGTCATACTTGCGTACGAATTTACAAGTGTGACAGAGAGGCAACACGTCGAACGTGGTTCGCGGTAGGCCCTCTGGTCATTGACTGTTACGCTGTCATTATATCAGTCAATGTTATGTCACAACCTAATTGCTGACATTGCGTTACGCTCGGCAGCGTCAGCGGAACTAAAGCGTAATTTGACTTACCGTAATTTGTTTTACCTTGTCAACTTGTCACTCATATGTGATATGACAAGTATGGTTATCTCTGGAGTCAAGGTTTGGTAATATACCTTATAATAGTAATCATCTGCATAAAAAAAACAAAATTATAATATTAAAAAAACTTTTTCTAAAGCTTTCTAACTCTTGGTACTTAGGATTGGCAATATTTCTAGTTCTGACTAGCAATAAATGTTCATACTCGTAACGATTATTTATTTTCAATGCGTCATTAACATAAATAATAAGTGGATCCCCAGTAGCAAATACGTTTTGGTATTTTTAGGGTTCCGTAGCGAAATGGCAAAAAACGGAACCCTTATGGATTCGTCATGTCTGTCTGTCCGCCCGTATGTCACAGCCACTTTTTTCCGAAACTATAAGAAAAGTAGATTCTGTGAACCGCTTTAAGATTTTCAAACGAAAAAAAAAACAATACATTTTGGGGGTTCCCAAAATTACATAGAACTGACACTTGAAATTTTTTTTTCATCATTAGTTTGTGCGATAATCACTTCCAAAGTGGTAAAATGTGTCTCCCCCCCTGTAACTTCTAAAAATATATGATTTGCATGGAATTGGTTTGAACGAGATCTAGTATAAGTAGTTTTTTTTAATACGTCGTAAATGGCACAGAACCCTTCATGGGCGAGTCCCCAAAAGTGGCACTTAGCCCCAAAAGTTAAACATATGTAAACACTTAAAGAATTTAACTAAACGTGGCTCTAATGAAAGCATGCTTAAATCTTAAAACTGGTTGTTATAATTTTGTTTTTCTTTAATGGATATTACTGTACATATATTATTCTTTTATCAAAAATTATATGGAACTTCATATAAATATTGGTTTCATTAAGTTGCAGGCCTAATTACACAAAACCGATTTGTTCTTACTAGAAAATGTAGAATCTATCATTGTGCGTGAGGATATTCATATTATTATAACAGGGCGCGATAACGATTAGCATTTGCGGTGTCAGATATTAAAGTTACGTGACAAATGTCAATTATAGCCGACTTTTATATTCGTAACTGTAAATAAAGTTGATAATGAAGAGATGAGGTCATTTTTAGATGTTGATAGTCACGAAACAATACATTAGTAATGTTCATAATTTCCATTCATTATTTTGTACAGTGGAACATCGAAGGGTTAACTTTTAACAAAAACTGATGTAACTTACTTTACAGTACATATGGTGCTACTTTATCGCACTAGTGCGAAAAGTAGCATATTACGTTACTGTGTCGAACATTTAAAGGGTCATATGTACTGTAAAACGTTGTACGATACATGTGCGAATAGGTAATTCGCAAGTACTGGAGTCGTAAGGAAGTGTTTAAAAGTAAAATACTAGTATTTTTATACATTTTTTTTGTATGACTATATTTTGTGAAAGTTTTAGTATTAAATTTGATCTATGAATTATATTCATTAGTATTATATATGGAATAATATTTACAACATCAATAAATTGCTCTGATAATTAGATTAAGATAATTATATGTAATACTGTCTTACTATTCATAAGTGCTTGTTGCTAGGCCTACATGAATAAAGTATATTTGAATTGAATTGAAAAAAAAATAAAGCTGAAAAGGAAAGTTATGAACACATGTATAATTCCATGTTTAATATATGCAAGTCAAACGTGGAAATTCACCAAAAACAGAATCTAATAACTACATGTCAAAGAGGTATGGAACGTAGCATGTTAAACTTGAAAAAAATTCAAAAGATACGACACACAAGGCTAACAGCGATTAAAACTATAGATGCTCTCAACCAAGCTCAAAAGTTGAAATGGCGATGGGCCGGACATGTGGCACGACTTAAAGACCGCAGATGGACTAAAATCGTCACATTATGGAAAGGGCCTCAAGGCAAGCGACGCAGTGGAAGACCACACTCACGTTGGGACGAGGACATCATAAAAATAGCTGGACCAAACTGGCATCAAACTGCACTAGACCGATCAAAATGGCAAACTTTGGAAGAGGCCTTCACCTGAGAGGGGTTCCTGTTACATATCTACAAATTACTTAGAAAATAACTAACAATTCCAAAACTAGTATGTAAGCAAAAAAACAAAAAATGATTTACTAAACATCATAAAGTAAGAAACAAATAATTGTACTAATTTAGCGGGAAATAAAAGGCTTTTTATTTTTATTTTATATTTATTTATGTACTGTAAAACGTTGTACGATACATGTGCGAATAGGTAATTCGCAACTTGTGTCGATTTAAAACACTCCCTTCGGTCGTGTTTTAATTTATCGCCACTCGTTTCGAATTTCCTATTTTTCGCACTTATATTGTAATATACTATTACCATACCTTTGGTGGTGCCACTTGTTATGTTAAATTGAAAAATTAAAAGTCTGAAAATAACAGACATGTACTTTATCAACGATTGGTTTAGTAACATACAAGTCTTAGACCTGTCTAGACTCTAGAGCTTTTTCTGCCCTTTTTTCCAGCACAGGGATCCAAACATAATTATTTACGCAATAAGGACTAACGTTGAATCCCGCCTTAAAAGTAAACTTAGATACGTGTCATGCTATAAATCATTTAACTTTCATAAAATCAACTTTGATTTCCATGGTTCTACGTCTCATTAAAAAAACTTTATCATAAATATACCTAAATCGATTATTTTTACAACTGCTGTCAGTTTGTCATTGTACAGTCGCCATCTTATATATCGGAGGGGCCAGGGTACTCAACACTACGTAAACATTTAGGTACATGAATGCCTTGAAGACAGAGAATTTGCTAAGTTATTTGTGAACACCTTGGCCGTCCAATATATTAAGGACTAAAAGTACGATTCGCGCGTTGTACAAATTGACGAATTTACATTTCTATTTAATCGCAGAAGGATGTAGTTTTCCTCACGATGGTTCCTCCACCAACACTTCAATATCCACTTAATAAGCAATTAATTATGAATTCATCAACATACACGTAGCATCAGCAGTTTTCACCAGCTCCTCAAAGTTCTCCGTCAAGAATGGCGGCAGGAGAGACCCGATGTTGTTCAGGATGTCTCCCTTCACCAATCCCAGCATCAGCACCAGGAGACACGTCGTAATGTTACACTTCATGTTGAAGTTCTTGTTGATAATTATTACTATTTATTTATACACTAGTAGCTATTGGAGCTGATTTGCACTTTTTAAAGTTCTAAAATATGTGTCTCGTCTATTTTTCAAAGTGTTCACTGACGGTACACTATCAATAGTTTTTGGTAGACAGTTCCACACATTTACCACACAATTCGGCAAGAAGTTCCTTGGGATGCTAGCACATTAGCACACAGAGGTTGGATAAGTTTTTTTTTCTCAACCCTAAATTCTTAAATAGTTCGAAGAACAGTTGACAGTTTCAACACAAGATTACACTTCAATTCTGTTGATTAGAGTGCTGTTGGACACTAGTTTGTTCCACTTAAATCTTTATTGCAGTTCTGGCTGAGTTGTTTGATGAGAGAGAATTTGAGACCACAACACTAATACACTTTTGGCCTGATTGTTGAAATTTTTGTTGAGAATAGTCCAATGGAAGAATCTTTACAACATGGTTACACTTCAGTCCTCTTTGACGAAGATCTTTTTTTTATACTACATAATTATAATCACTGATTTTGTTGTTGGATACCAAAGAATGTTAGAGCTTGTTGAAATAATATTTTTTTGATATTAACCTTTCATATTTGTGTGGCGGTTAAACCACGTCTGTGCTAGATAAAGCAGAAAAAAGTTCTTGATAAAATTAATAAAAGATGACTTAAAATTCGGGCAGGATTCTTATCGTACACAGACAGGATGTTAGTAATGTTAGCTTTAAAGATTAGCTTTAACTACTCGCAACATTAATAAAATACAACTATGTTATTTATTTGTTTTTTTTTAAATGTTATTTTATGTTAAGTGGCATGGAAATGTCACTTAAAATAATAAACGCTAGAACGCTAAAAACTAACGGTGGTTAAATAAAACACGTAATTATTATATTAAGTAAACCATGCATTTGAAAACAAATGAATTCTAAAACAATGCATGTGCCTTTAGCAAAAAGTCCAGCCAGTTATTATGTTCTGCGATATATTTTTTATTAAAAAACAAACTCTTTTAACATTTAAGTACAAGTTTAACCGGTATTACTCGAGATAGCTGAGAGTAGATCAGGCCAGTCAGAATTAAATAAATAAATAAATAAATATTATAGGACATTATTACACAAATTGGCTAAGTCCCACAGTAAGCTCAATAAGGCTTGTGTTGAAGGTACTTAGACAACGATATATATAATATATAAATATTTATAAATACTTAAATACATAGAAAACACCCATGACTCAGGAACAAATATCCATGCTCATCACACGAATAAATGCCCTTACCAGGATTTGAACCATCGGCTTCATAGGCAGGGTCACTACCCACTAGGCCAGACCGGCTGTCAATTAACAATAAAATGTTCTGGTATTATAGATCCTATGATATTTTATAGTTAAAATCCAACATTTCAATTTAACAACTACATTCCTGATATCATAAAATAACATAAGTCCTGCCTTAAAAATTAATTCTCTTTAGTCATTTTAGGATAAAAAAACTAACGTTTCCTTTTAACATGGACATTTAACTAGTATGATATTAAAAGCAAACCACTCAAAATCTTACTCAAAAAAAATCCTGCCATAAAAGTAAATCCTCCTTGGTTAATTTTGAAATCAAAACAAATGTTTTCATTTATCGTCTTTTAACCGGTATATCGAGAGCGGACCGCGTTGCGCGTCGCGGGCGCATCTCTGCGTGGACTGACCGCCGCCGGCGTCAACAGTTTTGTTATACTTGCCGTAGTGGTTGCCGGAGGTCGATGAATGAGATTTTTTCATTCAGATTAGGATATTCGTACAGATCTGCCGGAGATAAATATAATTAATTAAAAAAATATTTTTAAGAGGTTGTGGTCACAAAAGCGATATCAATATAATAATTTAATTAATTTTCTTGCAACTTACAACCAAAACTATAACTTTTATCGTTTACCTGATATTACATTTTATGGAAATAAATTTGTCTCTTTACTTCAGGGACATCCCATTAGTTGCACAATTGGTTGGTTATAATGGCTCCTCTACACGATGGCCCAGCGCAGGCCAGTCCAAGGGACGCATTTATGCGTTAGAGGGAGTAAGTAATATTGCAACTCATTCCACCGCATAGCTGCGTCCCTTAGACTGGCCTACGCTGGGCCATCGTGTAGAGGAGCCCTTTAACATATCGATATAAATATATTTTAGTTTCACGTCACTAAGCAGCATTAATGAAACTACCACGTCATATATTTCCTTATTCGATTCGCAATAAATATCATATGACGTGTTTGACATTTGGTTTATGTCTAAAATTGACTTTGGTATTATTATCGAGGCGATAAAAACAAGGTAAAACATGCAAAATAAAATTTATTGTAAGTAGACACGAATTGTGGACACTAACGAAGTTTCGGTTTCGGCATAAAATCATGTTTAGGTCGAATCTTTGGTTTCGGCGGAAATTAGAGTATAACCGAATCTTGGGTTTCGGTTTCGGCAAAAATCTGCATCGCTGCGAGTGAATCTACAGAATATTGGGAGGTGACCTAGCTTGCCGCAGGTAGAACAGTTAACCACTGGCTTTTAGCACAGGAAATTTCTGTGTCCTTCCTCGTAACAAACAATTTTATTAGAAGGTTCTGGATGTTTATAGGTAGTAGGGTTTCCTATCTTGTCTCTGCTTATCAGATCTCCCACCTATTTCTCTGTCTAATCCGTAAATCTCAGCTTAAGGGCTCCAGCTGTGAATCGGACGCAGCGGGGAATTAACTCTCTGCTGAGGTTTTCTCAGGGGACTACGACCTATGAATTGTTTAATAAATAAATAAATAATAAATAAATATTATAGAACATAAATTGACTAAGTCCCACAGTAAGCTCAATAAGGCTTGTGTTGAGGGTACTTAGACAACGATATATATAATATATAAATATTTATACATACTTAAATACATAGAAAACACCCATGACTCAGGAACAAATATCCATGCTCGTCACACGAATAAATGCCCTTACCAGGATTTGGACCCGGGACCACCAGCTTCGTAGGCAGGGTCACTACCCACTAGGCCAAACCGGTCGTCAAAATTAATTAAGGAAGACCCCACACTAGCGTCTGTTGCGCGTCAGCGTCTACTCAGCGCCTTGGAAAACGGTGTCGTTGCGTTGCGTCGAGCAGCAGCCATAGAGTTGACTAGACGCCGACGTCACAAATTTCGCTCGGCGCGCTATACCTATCTTTTGTTTCCTTCTTTTCTGGCTTTACGCCACAAATAACTGCTCATATTGTCAACAGAGAAAGCATTTCTTGTTTTCCTCTGAACTGAACCCAAAAGCCGCAGATGCCAACCGCCTACTAACACAATACCGCTCGCCGCATACAAATAGCCCTTAATGCGGTATCTACTGTTAGGACGTCGGTTGATTCATAGCTTTTTAATGACTATTTTATAGGAAATGATGATTAGTGGAACGTTACTCCTAACGGGAGTTTAGGAGTTTTGACAACTTAATGTGACGAGACTTATATAGTAAACACCCCTATAATGGAACAGGCACCAGTAATGGGATGGTATAGACAAATCCTGTAAAACAAATATTTTTCATCAGTTTTAATCGCTGGTAACATTTTACCATAAACAAGAGCCATAGAGCTGCTTAAGTTTAATTTTTCATTGATATTTGTTAGTTTGAAAATTAATGGCGCAAAAAACATTCCATGACTGGAGCAAAAAACCATAGTTTTAATTGGTTAATAACATTGAAACCAATTGCAGTAGCTTTCATTAAGTACATAGAAAACATAAAGGACGAATTGGACATTCAACTTTTAAAGCATAAAGCGGTAGTTTTACAGATGTCGGTGAAATATCAAAAATACTCCAAAGGACCATGGGCAGAAATGTCCCCACCATTCCCACCCACCAACAGAAACAAAACATGTCTCATTCAATAGATCTTGGCAATCTGATGATTTGTTACTATGACGAGCATCGCCCTATGTATGGGGTGTTGGAAAACTGTATTTTGTTTTTATATATTTTTCGCTCATTTCATTGAAAGTTGCAGGCAGAAGACGATCCATAGGGCGATCCTCGTCATAGTAACAAATCATCAGGTTGCCAAGACCTATTGAATGAGACATGTTTCGTTTCTGTTGGTGGGTGGGGACAGTGCCCATACAAATTTGCCCATGGTCCTTTTCTCTTAAATGTCCCATGATTAGTGCCGTTAACATATAAGCTATTTTTCTCCTTATTAACCCCCTATGTGTATATGTATTTGACTGACACCGTAACCGTTAAACGAGTAAAGATCCGTTTATATAAATATCTACAGACATTGAGCTTGCCAGACACGTCCCGTAGCTGCCCAGAAACGGAAAGTAACCTAAAACCTGATTTGCCAGCCTACTTTATTGCTAAAAGTCTTCTCTTCATAGAAAAAAAACATACAAAGCCATGAGAAGGTACTCCCTTATACTTAAGGTTAATTTAAATAAATAACTTAAAGGATATTCATTTAGAAGTTGTGCGGCCTGGGCTCTTCTTCTTCCTCGCGTTGTTCCGGCATTCTGCCACGGCTCATGGGAGCCTGGGGTCCGCTTGACAACTAATCCCAAGATTTGGCGTACTAGTTTTTACGACGACTGCCATCTGACCTTCCAACCCAGAGGGTAAACTAGGCCTTGTTGGGATTAATACGGTTTCCTGACGATGTTTTCCTTCACCGAAAAGCGGCTGGTAAATATCAAATGATATTTCGTACATAAGTTTAGAAAAACTCATTGGTACGAGCCGGGGTTTGAACCCGCGACCTCCGGATTCGTGACTCCCTTATGCTTTTAATGTGTACATGATACTTAATAATAGCCTCCGTTCAAAGTATTCTGACATAGGTAATAGTAACTACGGATACGGAACCTTACACTGAGCATGGCCCGACATGCTCTTGGCCGATTTTTCTATTATTCGTGAATAACTGTTAGTAAGAAAAAGAACAGAAATAAATCGAGTGTAAAGTAAGCAAGCATATGATTTATAGGTACCTAACCGTCTTGGGATAGACAATTAGACAAGGCCATTTAAATTACTTATATAAAAATAAGTACTTATTATTAAAAGTGAAGACAATTTAGCGGTGGTTAGACAAAACGTTACGACATGAAAACACGCCGTTTTATTTAATATTTCCAGGATTGTTATGATAATAGACGAATTACAATCACGCAGGCTTACGCTGTAGTAGTCGCTCACCAAAGCCATATGGCTCATACAGGGCCCCTTAATAGGAACAAAAAATAAAACACTATGTTATGAAACCATTTGAATTAAATTCTGTCCGCGGAGCGATCGCTACCGTGCGGACGTGTTGTATATTTCATTTAAAACTTTACTAAAGAACATTTAGTGTTTTAAAATCAGTGAATCCAATTGGGAACACCCTACGGGGTCGGCATTTTGCCACCATCACCTTGGGCTTGATGAAGCCTGTGCTGCTACCCAAAGCACTACCTCCGACGTCCCAGCTACCGTTGTAACCTGCCGCCGTGTCGACCTTGGGCGACCCTTACCTTGGCTGCGCCTCGTGCCCTGGCCTCAGTCAGACCTCACCACGCTACGCACACCCGAGGGACGTGGGATATTGTACAGGAAGGCCGACCAGCTCTCTCGTTAACAAACCTTCGATCTAGGCTGCGAACCCACTCTTGTCCTTATATAAATTACCAGAATTAGTCTTATCTTAGTTAATTAAAATAGGATCCACATCTTAACTTATAAAATAACTCTTATTCCACTCTAAGCTATAAACCAGGGATCGGAACCGGTTTTTTTGAAAAACTCTGAAATAAACATATATTTCGGTTTATTTTATACTCCAAATATAGGACTCGGTTGTGTTTTTAGATAACGACTTCGTATTATTAGATTGCCCAATTAGAAATGAAATAAATAACAAAGAACTAAAAAATACCGTTTTCGTTCCCATACAAAAAATACCGGTTTCCGATCCCTGCTATAAACTTAAATTACTAGGCTCAAAACTTAATCTAACCTTAATTCCTATAACTTTCTTACGTACCCTACATTGAACTTTACTTTAAATTTAAGCGAGATACTGTATTTTATTAGAGTAAATTAAATAAATTGTTATTTGGATTAAAATATTCTTGATCATTACGTCCCAGTAGTATTACCCCAAGTAAAAACGCTTAGGTGATATATTTAGGTGACAGATTGGCCGAGTTAGACAACTTCAAAGATTGATGTTTTTTAAATGAGCTGGGAGCTTTTACTTGCACCGACCTGCCTTAAAAGGTTGTTATGTAAAACATTATTTATTAAAAAAAAAAAGGTTTTGGCGCTTTGTCGGCCGCTGCCGCGGCACGCTCGCTTCGCTCGCTCGGCTCGCGCGCTGTAAGTCGCAGTTCTACCTAACACTCCTCCTCGCTTCGCTCGTCGTCGTACCTACACCGACCAGCGCACTTTACACCGTCAATAACGTCTAGGTTCTTAGCTACTCTAGCGCTACTCTGGAGAGTTTTGGAACTATTATTTATAGCTGACAGCTGAACACTTTTGCAACAGTTCTGCAGGAGATTTCATTCCTTGCCTCTACTTTCCATAGTTTCGAGTGTTTGGATATGTTACACTAAATAAGAGGTCATCCACATATTACGTCATAGCAACAGGGGGGAAAGGAAGGGAATGGAAGGGGGATCCAAAAACGTGGAATGTTGTGTGACGTTATTAATAGTCTGTGTCGCGTACTCTTTTATCACGTAATAAATGATAATTTTATCCAGAATAGGTACTTAATTAAGTAACAATGTTTCAAAACTGCATTTCCTCACGTTTTCTCTAAACTTTGATTTCTTCAAGGCGAGCCTTCACCGTCTGTTATCGTCATAGATTTAGTATATCTGTACTCCTAGTGTAAATTTATTCGATAGCGAAACGTGACGTAACGCGTTTACGTTAAGTCTCATTGTGTATGGGTTTTTGAGTTTCCAAAACGTTCCGCTTGGCGCGCTGTTTCTAAATCCCAAACAAAAATGAGACTTAACGCAAACGCGTATGTCACGTTTCAGTATAGAATCAATTTACACTAGGGGCTCTGGATGTTACTTTATTGAGGGCCCGATTCGAAGAATGATTAAGAGATGCTTAAGATCTTGGAAAGAGATTGAAAAGATCGGTAACTAAACGATATGTCAAAATTGACGCTTATTTCGATTCTTCTGTGATCTCAATAAGATATTTCTAACGTCAAAGTGACATTGGTTGCCCGAATCGTGCTGCTTCTGTCAATTATACGACATACAAACGATATCTAATTGAGAACTTATCTAAACCAGAGCTTATCGTTATCTTATCTTTTCCGTATTTCATTCTCCGAATAGGGCCGTGAGACAAGTAGGTACGTAAGGACTGGACGCAGGTGGCGCGCAGGGCGGCGAGCGGCAAATCAAGGTCATTCATACATTGCGCTCGCCCAAATGTAAGAACGACCGTGATTTGCCGCTCGGCGCCCCGCAACGGCCTGAGTGCGATAAAAGTGCATGACATGATTGCTAGAATATTTTTAAATTTTCATAAATTTGATTGACTGACATTGTATAAGGTAATTATGTAATCTGTTTTGACATTTAATTTAATTTATTTTATTTATATTGTTTTACCATATTCCTGATTTTATTTTCTTGTTTTGTTAGAGTGTAAGTAAAATGACAATTTGAATTAGTTTTGACATTTTTATGCGCATGATTTTTATATTTTTGTATGTCTTTGATTCAGCATTATTAATTTATTATTCTTGATAATTTATGTTTTCATAGCATGTAAGTGAATTGGTCTGACACTGTAAACTTGCATTGTGTTCAATAAATAAAATAATGATAGACATTTAAAGGCCAATCATCATAATCGTATCTACAGATCGATTATATAGAAGAATAATCATTAGTATCAATTTTCATACAAAAGCCGTCATTAATTTGGTCAATTCATTTACCTATTGTGTGTTATTTGTTAAAAAATCTAAAAGGATAATTATTTTCAAGCTGGGTAATTGATATGCTATAGTAAATAACAAAATAGGTAATAATTGTCTTAATTGATAAAACAGGAGAAACTTGTTAAACCATTGTCTGAATAATTTATGTAATTAAGTTTAGTGTTTTTATTCATTCTAGTTGTCAGCACTAAACTAACGCTTAAACATCTCCATTGTAAAGTAAACCCCGAATGGCTCAACGATTTAAGTCCGTGACTTAATGATAGAGATTTTCACTTACATAGTTCATATTTTCATAAGAACTTTCTGACGCCTATTACCTAAAGTTAATATGAATATTTGCTCGTACGGTCATATCTGTAAATATCGATACGAATAAAGTACTAAAAATATGTATACACTACCTTAATTGCGCAGGTTCGCGCATTGTAAAGCGGAAGTTAAGAAAAATTTAAATCCTTCTGTCAATCGTTTTACACCAGCGGCCTGTGGGTTAGTTATTCTCAGAGGGCACTCTGCGCCCTACAACCTACGAGTCCTCTATAATAACATGTTTAGGTTCCTGAAGGGACTTCCTAGATTCTGCAGCACATCTGGCATGGTTGCCGACGCCCATGTAGAGGACTTCCACGCCATAATGTGCAAAAGAATCATGTCCGTAAGAAGCAGAATCCAGGGTAGTCCCAACAGCATACTAAGTATGTTAGCGGATAGGCCAGACAGTCTTTACATTGGATGTCCGCATTAATAAACCCCCATTCTGGGGTTGTTTATTATTTAACTTAAAATTTTGTAGTAGCTTTTATTTTTATTGCATATTACAACTAGCTTATAAGATACAGAAACTAACAAATGTGGACCACTGAGTGTCTGAATAAAGAAGTTATTTATTTTTATTTATTTATTTAATATATCATATGGGCAATAAGGTCGTGTATACATATTTTTAGGACTTACTTCGTATTGATATTATTAGACGTGACTGTACCTAAATATAATTTAATAAATCAATATTGTTATTAGCAATCTTAAAGTTTCGCAATAATAATATTCACATAATATTCTTCTTCTTCATCGCGTTGTCCCGGCATTTTGCCACGGCTCATGGGAGCCTGGGGTCCGCTTGACCACTAATCCCAAGATTTGGCGTAGGCACTAGTTTTTACGAAAGCGACTGCCATCAGACCTTCCAACCCAGAGGATAAACTAGGCCTTGTTGGGATTAGTCCGGTTTCCTCACGATGTTTTCCTTCACCGAAAAGCGACTGGTAAATCAAATGATATTTCGTACATAAGTTCCGAAAAACTCATTGGTACGAGCCGGGGTTTGAACCCGCGACCTCCGGATTGCAAGTCGCACGCTCTTACCGCTAGGCCACCAGCGCTTCACATAATATTGTCTTCATTAGTGAGATTGTAACTGATTATACCGCGTATAATGAAATTCACTCACATAAACAAAAATGATGTCATTGCCGATGTTATTTACTTCCTAATTCCCTCACTTCCGAACTGTTTAATCTGTCTGTATGTTTGTCTGTTATGTCACCTAAACATTACTTCCGATTTAAACTGTTTATTTTGTGTGTGTGTGTGCATGTTTGTACACGATCATGACATTCACACGTCATGGCCACGTTGGGAAACACTAATCATAATTCTGATGAAATTACTGTTATGAGAAGGGTCAGGTTTTTATTAAAATTATCTTGAAGGTATTATAAAGAGAAATTAATACCAAGATCAGTCTGGTATTTTTTATTCCTTAACTGATAAAACTATTACTTACGGTCCGATTCGAAGAATGATTAAGACACGTTGAAGATCTGTGAAAGATCGATAACTTAACGACATGTCAAAATTGACGTTTATTTCAATTCCGCTGACGTGAAAGTTACATTGGTTGCCCGAATCGAGCTGCTTCTCTCAATTATACGACATACAAACGATATCTAAATGAGAATTTATCTAAGCCAGAACTTATCGTTATCGTCTCATTCTTCGAATCGGGCCGTTATTCTGTGCCTTAGGGCACACTAGCGTCTGCCGAGAGTCCCGAGCGTCGGCGCACTGTGGGCCGGATGGCCCGAAAAGAGGACATTTGTACTTTTTTGAGAAAATCATTGAAAAAAATGCTATTTGATGGACAATTGTATAAGAAACAATAAATGTGGTACCTATTCATTTTTCAAAATAATATGAAATCATATAGGTAGAAAACAGAAAAAATAGTAAAGTAGGAAATTGCGTGCCGCGTGTAAAATTGTTACCCGAGCCGAAGGCGAGGGTGGCAAACACGCGAGATGGTAATGTCCTACGTTTCCTCCCGTGATGCGCATACTATTTTTCTGCTCGACGGAGGCGGAAAGCGGCAACTTCGTTTAGCGCAGCGGCAGCAAAAATGACGCTTTTTTTATTTAATTTTATCCTGTACTGGCGTTTCCACTGTAAGCGGGGCATGTATTTAAAAAAAAATAGTACCTAGTATCCAATAAAGTTTACCTTAAGTAAAGAAAAAAAATGTTTGATAGGTACTGAGGGTGTCTCATAAATAATGTCGGTTTCAATGTTCAGTTTCGTTTATTAAATAATAATATAAAAAGAAAACCTTAATATTCAAAATATAACCCATCATATTCTATATAGTCTTAATAACCCAACGTTCTGCAAGCTCTTTGAGTCCTTGATAAAACCATTCTTTGGGCTTAGATACAAAAAACTGTCGTACTGCATTTTCAACATCTTCTTTTGTCTCGAATTTTTTCCCGCGAAAGAATTTTGCCATTGATCTGAATAAATAGTAATCAGATGGTGAAAGGTCCGGACTAAATGCTGGATGTGGCAGGAGTTCAATACCACCAAGTTCATCGATCTTAGCCCGTGTGACTTTCGCAGTATGTGGTCTAGCATTTTGTCT
Source organism: Cydia pomonella (assembly GCF_033807575.1). Lineage (NCBI taxonomy): Eukaryota > Metazoa > Arthropoda > Insecta > Lepidoptera > Tortricidae > Cydia > Cydia pomonella. The sequence goes on along the minus strand of NC_084721.1, from coordinate 19,256,012 downwards.
TGTTGTAAGAGCACCTGTTTTCGATTTACTAAACCTGGATACTTTTGCGATAACACCTCATACGTTCGTGTCAGTTGGCCACAGTATATCTCGGCAGTGATAGTTTGACCCTCTGGAATTATCTCAAAATACACTAAACCTTCATAATTCCACCAGACACATAACAAGACTTTTAACTCGAATCGACTTCTTTTTGCGACAGGTTCAGGTAATTCATTCCTATCTAACCACTGACGCGCCATGTCTGGGTTGTTCATGTAAATCCATTTTTCATCACAAGTAACGATTTGTTTGAGAAAGCGATCGCCTTGCGGTAGGGCAAGGAATTTTTTGCAAACCTCTACTCGTCGTTTTGCCTGAACTTCGTCTAATTCGCGGGGCACTATCCGACAACTTCAGGTCTTACCTAATGATTTTAAGTGGCGATGTATAGTGTCTTTAGAAGGTCCAAGTGAGTCCGACAATCGACGAGTGCTGGTACTGGGTTGGTTTTCAACAGCTGCTTTTGTAGCCTCAATATCCCACAGTGTGCCGACCAGAGCGCGGTCGATCTTCAAGGGTCAAATCTCCGCTATTAAAACGATTAAACCAACGCTGTGCCGTACGTTCATTTAACACGTCTTCCCCTTCAACTTCACATATTTTTCTTGCTGCCGCAGCTGCTTTAAATTTTTGTTTCCAATAATGTCCCAACAATACACGAATTTCGTATTTGTCGCCCTCCATACTTTTTACTATCGAAACGTATTACACCGTCAATTAACAAAGATAGTATGGCTAAAATAAAGTACAACAATTGCACTCTTTATAGGACTAGAGAATTGTCATAACAGGTTATGACAATTCTCGACATGCATAGATTGTAGTGTAGATTTTTTTTTCTTATGAAACCCGACATTACTTATGAGACAACCCAGTAATTTAGTAAATTTACAGCCCGCGTAGCCAACGTGCTAATTGGTAACGGTCCGTAGCGTATCGTCATCTCTCTCTATCACTCTTCCATATAAGTGCAACAGTCTGCCCGATTCGAACTTTAAGATACGTCAAAATTTTCCAAAGATACGATATGGATTGGATATGTCAGTGGCAAAAGTGACTTTTCTTCAAACTAAAACGTCGTCCGTTTGCGATTGGCATGTTGGCGACGCGGGCAGTACACATATCTTAATTGAATACCTATAGATTTACAATAAAATACCGACGAATAGAGCTTAACTTTTTTGGGTTTAAAATATAAGTAAAATGACGAAAAAGTACTAATTTTTTATTAGATATTACAGAATAGACTCCCAAATTATCTTGACATTAAAGATGATAATGTTGTGTACCGTGAACTAGCCGGAAGTATTTCATGGGTAGCGGGTTCGAGGTTGGCTTGTGTTCATCTCACTCAATATTCACAATTAGAAAGAGAAAAGTGTTAAAATAAAAAAAATGAAAAAATACAGATTTAGATTTAACAGACAAACCTATACTTGCGCCACTTACATTTGTCTACGAAAAGAAAGATTTTTTATATTTAGGAAATATTCGACTTGTTTATCATTTAGGCACAAATGTTTAATATTTATAGTACAATACAATTTTTTTGAATACAGTGGTAATCATGAAATAAAAACATTTTTATTATTGCTATATCCGTTTTTGATCAGTTAATGTTAAACGTATGTGTGATGTCATAACATCACACAAATTTTTGTGATAATTTTCTGTTAACAGAGTGTAAATTATCCAATAGTAAAATGCGGGTACGGCAAAATATTTTAGAATTTTTTTTTAAACCGATTAGTGTCATTATTGCATATTTTTTGGTAATTTTAAAAATCATTCAAAAAAACCATTCAACTCAAAAATGGATATGGCACAAACGTATGCTCAGTCTACGATAGTCCGAGTCTAAGGATAACCAATACTATTTGTAACTAAACACAAATGGGTGGAAAAACAATTAAAAACTTATAAATAAAAAAATTGTCCCAGATCGAGACCGCTTGGCAGGGTGCCCAGAAGGCTGGCTGCATTGCCCCTCTGGATAGCAATGCTTATCCGCTGGGCGAAGTACAGGCCAGCCCTCTGGTCACCCGAAGCCTCTATAAGGCGTTTTGCTAACTCCTTATAGAGGCGGCGCGCGCTAGGCCCCCACGGCCCTAGGGTTTCAACCCCAAACGCCGCAAATATGTAACTACTGCCGAGGTTGACATACTTGCGACGCTTGAGGCTTTCGGCCGAGGATGCAGCCGCACCAGCGTCAACTTTGGTGCCTGGAATATGGGACGGTGCCAGGGTATCTACGCATGTAGCATCCCAGACAAGGGGCCGTCCCATACTCCAAGGCACCAACGTCATTCCATCAGGCCTCTTGCCATCATCCCTGACCAGGCCGTTTGGCTCGAGGAGCGCCGGCACCTTGGCACTAACAAAGGCCCTACGGATGACGTCATTGATGCTGGCGTGCCGAGGTATCCTCCCAGCACTTCGGCTGCAAGAGAGGCCGTGGTGGCCTAGGTTGTCTACCATGACGCCGCATTGGCATCGGTGAGGCATGTTTGTTGATGCTCCTATTCTAAGGCAAGTGGCCAACCGGAAAGTTGAGTTGTCCAGCAAAGTTCCTATTGTTGGTGATGGAAGTGCCTGCAACCACAGACCCGACTCCCACTCCGCTGTCGCAATGAGACGAGCTCGATCTGTTGGACTTAGTGCCGTCTCTAGGAGGCTGTTCCTTGTTAGACGACAGAGAGGCTCGTCCCACTGCCTTTGCGAGCATGGGTTGACAGGTGGGTCTGTGTTGGGGCATGTTAGTGACCATACGTTCTTGGCCTCGGAACAGTGCGCAGCCTCCAGGACCCCAAGGGAAGGGGCTAAAATTTTCCCGATAAGGTTTTGAGCACCGTGTACCGAAGCCAAGAAAGCAGGTAGCGCCACGCTGGAAATTTTGCGGATGCCCAGGCCACCCAACCTAACGGGCAGGCTAGCCTGGGTCCAAGTTCTTTCCCCAAAAGATATGTTGAAGACGGTGGTGAGAGTTTCTAAAATTAAATTGTCCAAATTTGAAATCAAAGTGGGGTGTTTCCAAAAGTGTGATCCGCGAAGTATGTATGTAAATTTTGGAACAAAAAGACAATGTTTCATTATACAATAAGCCGAATGTATGTTAATTTTAGTCAAACGATGTGAAGATGCCTTGAAATTTTGAATTTTTGTATTTATAAAATTTCCAAAAGATTGGTCCAAGATGGGACAGCCAAGAAGATGAAGCGTTTCTTTTGTAATAATTTTGATTCCGGGGGCAAGTTGGTTAAATTGTTCCAATGTGCGTTCTTTGTTTGGGCAGGACTCTGTTACAAAGAGTTCGCATTTCGAGAAGTTGAGGGATAGGCCGATAGCTATGAATTCAGTTCTTAATTTTTCTAAGTCATTTAAAACTGAAATCGCTTCACCGCCAAGGGTCCCATCGTCTAGATACCAAATATTTAATTTTGAATTTAGATTCTTGATTATGGGATGAATAGCGAGGCTGAAAATTGCTGGACCGAGGGGGTCGCCTTGTTGACAACCTACGGAAGATGCCAAAAGGTTAGATTGGTATAATAATTTTGAAGGAGAACTGTAACACTGCCAAAGAAAGTTAAAGGTAGCCGGAATTTTTTCTTTTATTTGAGTCAACAAGGCACCCCTGTCTACTGAATTAAAAGCATTGGAGACATCCACCTTCAGAAGAACCTCTCCCGCTTGGTGCTCGATGTACGTTCGCACGGCATGGACAGCGGCTTCACAGCCGCTTTTGGAACCAAAACCGAGCTGCACAGGCTGTAGTTCCGAACTAGCTTCTGTAAGGATGGAGCGACAGGCAATTTTTGCAGCAAGACGGCGCAAGGTAGTGCCAACCGCAATTGGCCGAATACCACCGTCTTTTTTAGTTAAGGCACAAAGATTGGCCCCGTACAGCGTGCCAGTAATCTCATGAGGGACTTGACCAGCCAACATGTAGTTTACAAGGGCAGTCAAGTCCCTCAAGAGAATTTCTTTGGTGTCACCGCAGCCGCAGTACAGAAGGTCTTTAAGGTGCTGTGGTGACATGCCGTCAAGGCCTCCTGCAGAGCCATTTGGGAATGACATTATGGCACCAAAAACATCCTCGGTGGAAGCGACTAGAGTAGAATCGTGAGGTTGTGGGGCATCAGGAAGGCGGTGGTTCATATCCGAGGGTGGATGTTTAGCATGTAGGGCTGTAAGGGTTTCCGAATTGGCCGGGGCCACTGCATCGTCAGAAAACAATAGGCGGGCGGCACCTTTGACGTCACCATCGGAGATTTTAGATTCGACTTTTTTAAACACATTGTCGCTTAAGTGTCTAAAACCCTGCGTGGCGGGGTAAGGCGAAACATCACAGCAGCAGTTATCTTTAATTATTTTTGTTAGTGACTTTGTGCTCTGATCTGGTTTTATGTGAAGTACTCTGAACGAAAAAGTAAGTAAATTCTCCCAGCTGCGAATGGAGTTGGTTGTAATTATAGATTTGATAGTATCACTGAGAAATCTAGCGACGGACACGCGCGCACCACGTGGTATGCGTTTCAGAACCGGGCGTGTATTTTTTAAGTCGCTCAGGATTTTCCAAAATGGTATATTCGGATTAGATACCTGGGAATTGGGGGTCGTTACGGCAATGGGTTGAGATAACGTAGGTGTAGGTTGGCTCTGTCGGTGTTTTTTTGAGATGTGAATGTTGAGGCCTCTAGGGCCTTTAAAAAATCGCGGTTCTGAGCACTCAGGGCAGCGAACATGGTTTACTGGCGATGCAGCGGGTAAAGTAGGGCAAGAAAGGTTAGAAAGGGGCATCAACAAAGGATAAAATAAACTGCAAATAAAGTAACTATAAAACTAACAGTAAGTACTAACTTATTTGTAACTACTCCTATTATAATAATTTACCAGAAGTCTCTCATGATAACAATAGCGACATAAAACACATAAGTGAACAAGTTATTTTCCTGAAAGCATTACAAAAAGATTCCATTATGCATTGCGTGATCAATTGTTCTTTATCTCTATTAGAGCATTATGGAACGAAGTTACTATAGTCTATTCTGCCTCACCATGTATATCAGCCGTTAGAATATCATTTTGAATTTAGAATGTGTTGCGAGAAAATACGGTAAGCAATTGAATGAGTTTTGAATGGCGGTTACGCTTAGTAACAGTTTTACTGGTATTATGGGGATGTTATAAGACTCTTGGGTTGAGAAGATGGGTCAGTCAGGATGAGAGCGGTGCAGTGTCTGTTGGTGTTGGTGCTGCTGCTGTGGCAGGCTTCGGCCGGGCCCGCTGTCAGCGTTGTAAGTTATCTGGTGGGGCATATACTGGTATTATGTTATAACTTATAAGACTCTTGGGTTGAGGTGGGTCAGTCTGTGAAACCAACCAGTTAAGAGGAAAGGGGACGGCCGCTTCTCCATACAAACGTAGTCCCCATTTTCCTCTCTGGATATTGACATTATGGAAAATATTTTTGCATAATTTGACGTAGCTATGCCCCTACGTTTGACTTTTTTAAATTTTATGAATATAGTAAAAAAAGTTAGCGAAAAACAGATATCCAAGTAGCTGTATATCAACCGTAGGGATCTAGCTATGGTTGATATACAGCTACTTGGATCAAAATATTTTCAATAATGTTAATATCCAGAGAGAAAAATGAGGACTACGTTTCGTCTTAACCAAAAACAGTAGAAACATGTTATTACATCGACATATTAAGGTACGTAACTTGCCCTTTCTACTCATCATTAGTTAGGATTCATGGTGTAACTGTAATCAGCATTATGGATGGATTCTCACTAATCTATTTTCTGCACTGTAATATTTTGTATATTTTCCAAGCGTTTTTGTTGCTTGAGTGCTTTTCTGTCAACATCTTTAGAAACGACTTTAGAATTATTTTTACATGCAAGCAAACATGTTTTCTTATTTTGACAATGTTATAAAAATGGCATGGAAAATACCCAGTGTTAAATGCGCAAACAAGCCTCAGTACCTACTGCATTCAAATCAGAATGGACGGAACTAGAACTCGTTGTATGGGTATGGAAATAAGACTAGTTTGTGCGCATTTTTTGTACCCTAAATAACATTGACATGCTAATTTCATGTTGTCATAAATATGTTTGTGACTCAGCAAAAATAGTTAACGTAAAATAGTGTTTACGTTCTTACCCGAAATGCACCTTAAGCATAGAGAAATAAGAACGAAATAAGTAAGCATATATACATCAGTTTTCTTATTTTCATATTCAAAATACATAAACATTTCATTTTTTATCCGTACCACAAAAGCAAAAAAAAACGGAACTCTTTTAGGATTACTTTGTTGTCCGTCCGTCCGTCTGTCCGTCTGTCTGTCTGTCAAGACCCTTTATCTCGGAAAAGATACGGCGGTTTAGTATGCCGCAAAAAATGTATATTTCGACACTTTCAAGGGAATCAAAATTCATACAGCACCTACTACCAGTTAACCTAGAACTATGAAATTTGGTAAGTAATATCGTCATACACTAGAATTACAGGGAAAAATCTAAAAACTATACATTTGTAAAAAATAAGTTAAATTTAGTAGTAGTACTCTTTACTGTACAAAAATACATATTAAAAGTAACATACAATTAGTAAGAAGTACAAAGAAGAACTTATCCCTTATATTTATAGGGAAACCTCGACGGGCGAGTCGGACTCGCACTTGTCCGTCCTGTTTTTTTAAATCTTTTAAATAAAATGATTTACCCACAATAACACACACACATAAATTCACATAGGTATCTACACTTATTTTCATAGAATATGACGGATAGGTTTATCTAACTAAATATCCATTTCTATGTATAAAGATTTTAAGTTGTTCATCCTTAATATTGTGCAACTTTAAACCGGCTTAGTTCATATTTAAGGGTGATTAACACAAGGAAATATCTGTACGGAAGACTACCTACTTCTCTTTGTAGACTTATAAAATTACCTATCCTCGAACACTTTCTGAGAATTTGTCCAGTTGTAATGTAACGTGTCAATTCTTACATTGTTTACTTTAGGGTATATGTACAGTGAATGAACAGTGCTAGTCAATGATCAAAACGCAGCATTTCTCTTAAAACAAGAATTCTGTTTATTTCTGCCAGTCCTAGTATTTTTTTCAATTGATTAACAACAATATTTAAATCTGGTAAGGGCATTTATTCGTGTGATGAGCATGGATATTTGTTCCTGAGTCATGGGTGTTTTCTATGTATTTAAGTATTTATATATTATATATATCGTTGTCCAAGTACCCTCAACACAAGCCTTATTGAGCTTACTGTGGGACTCAGTCAATTTGTGTAAGAATGTCCTTATTATATTTATTTATTTATATTTAATATTTAGGTTGTGGCAACAATAATTCGACTCCAGCTCGACAGTTTTTGCATCATAAAGATGTAAAGTACTTGGCTAGCTTAAACCTGCCATATGCCAGTATTTTTTGAACATTTTTTCATATACCACAACGGTGGCAAATAAGCATACGGCCCGCCTGATGGTAAGCAGTCACCGTAGCCTATGGACGCCTGCAACACCAGAGGTATTACATGCGCGTTGTCGACCCTTTAAAAACCTGTGCACTCCTTTTTTGAAGAACCCCATACTGTAGCCCCTCGGGAAAACCTCGGCAGGAAGCTCATTCGACAGCCGAAGCGTTCGCGGGAGGAAATTCCTCTAAATAGAGTTGTACCCGCCCGGTCTTTAAAAAGAGCGCTCCGATCTCGGTCAATCGGTCAAAGGAACTAGTTCGCTCTTTTAGTTCCTTTAGTTCACTTGCAATAATGAGGATGACTAGGTATGTGTCTTGCTCTCGCTCGCAAATAAACAGAGCGAGAGCGTGTGCGAGAGACTTTCTTGACCTTGACTCATTCCGATCATTCGCTCCCGACCGATTTGTTACTAGGTACCGACGTACCGACTACTGAACTAAAGGACCGAGACCGATTAAGAGCGCTTAAGATGAACTAGTTCCTTTCGGTCCGTGGTGGGATTTCATTCCTTTTAGTTCTTCGGTCCTGACCGACTCAAGCTTACCTCTAAATGATAGCAATAAAGAAATTAGAATATGAATATGAATAATTTGTATGATCCGGTAAATAAGGAGACAAGTGGAGCGATATCACGGTCAGTTTCTTTCCAAAATAGAAATGTAATTTTTCGATGAATCAACAACGAATGGTTCCTCAATGGTTGTGGATGCCTACTGACACTCAGGATTGAAAGACGTTTCCTCTTCAATTCGTAAGAAATCCTTCGAAATGTTTATACACTCATAGAAAAGAGAATTTGATCGGTTCGAGCGATGACGCCACAGCCTTTAGGGTTATGCCCGATAAGATGGCACCACTTCTTGATATTTAACGAATTTAACACATATTAGAGAAAGGATAAGGATTTAAGTCAAATGGCGTTCTAAAAGTTTTAATCATTTGTCTAAAGATGACAATAAATTTACTGTGGCTACAAAATTTTCTTTGACATTCCACCTCTTTTTCATTCTCTCTTTCAATTCTCTTTGCTCATTGGTTAGACCGTTAAACCAATCCACTTAAATATCATGGACAAAGTCTATAACAATGATTGACGTCATAAAGATATCACCATTCTCTTAAGCATGTACTTTATGATCGGAAAAACTGAGCCGCGCCTTTTCCATGTTGTACTTTGGAGGTGTGACCATCAGTGAATATTTATAACATTTGATATCACCCTGAACCTAAGCGAAAATGTCAACACCGACCTTTGTCTTGTCATGAGTTTGTACTCATAATTTGGTATGTTTGTAGGTACCTACTGTTTTTGTTATTGGATTAAACTATATGTGCTTCTGATAACTAGTCAATAGGCACAGACAGCTTGGATTTTGTACACTGTAATTTAGTAAAACCTCATTTTTATATGCACAAAAATGAAAGTCAAAGTTTTGGTTTGTCTTGAATTTCGGCTTAAATGATTCTAACACCTACCTTACGTACGTAATATCTTTATTATAGGTTTTTCTAAAGAATCGTGCCATCGACAGCTTAAGTAGATAGGTGGCGCTGTAGTATGCCATATATTACTCGTATTTTGAGGTCATTTGATTATCATACGTTTACTTTTGACAACCAGAGTTACCGCATAATGCACGAAGCCGTACTTTCGTCATCTCCATCAGCTGTCAAATTTGAAGCACGAATTAGTCTTAGATTTTTACATATTATACAATCAATTAAAGGTTGTCTGGAAGAGATCGCTTTTTAGCGATAAGACCGCCTGTTGTTACCTGGTTCTATTTTCCTTTAAAATTCATTTGTAGTTTTACATGTATGTAAAATGTATAATTGTTGGTGCAATAAAGAATATTTACTTACTTACTTACTTAATTGATCTCAGATTAAACCCATCACACCTTAATTAAATTAAATGTCTTTTGCAGTTAGGCCACGACCCCTCTTCCCACCCCCCAGCCCTGGCCGCCGTCTCCGAGCTGACGTCCCGCGTGGCCAGTAAAGGCCCCCGCCTCAACATGAAGGACGCCAGGTTCCCCATCCCGGGGCCCCAGGACATAGAGGCCATCAAGAAGGTGGCGCAGATCCTGGCCATGCTGGGAGAACAGGTACTAGGGTAGGTTGTAGTCAACTTAAGTTGGGAAGGTTATAGGTTATGGGATCCTGACTGAGATGTACTTGTCTTACGCCCGGTGCGTAGGTGTTTTTTTTTATGTTCATGCTATTCGTAAAAGGTCCAACGATGCAAAATTTGTGGGGCCAATCATTTTTATTATGATTGAGTCTAGACTCAACAGGTTCCATTCGTTAACCCTTATCGTTCCTTCCCCTTATACCCCCCCCCTTCCCTTCCCTTGTCCTTATCGTTAGTCCTTGGTAGTTATATCACACTCTCCCCGTCATTTCTTACTTGCAGGTCCTAATCTAAAAGTTTCAGTCCTTGAAAACTACATCCATATGTAAGTTAGAGCACTTGCTGATCCAGCTGGTAGTACTATACTTATACCTACTACTTAACTGTTGGACCTTGGAGCGTTCACAGCTAGGACGTGACCATAATGTAAACAGCCCATTCTGTTCCAGGTGATCCCGGCAATTATAGGAGAGCCGAGCACCGGTGGAGCGTGTGATCCCGTGGAGGATGCCCCCAACGACACCGTCACTGAATAGGCTTGACTAGATAGTTCATACTGGGTTTTGTTAAGGCTTTCATAAACTGAAATAGACGTCATATTCTCTGAGAAAAAAGTGACTAAGCCCTCCAGTAGCGGAGGCCGGAATGGAACCGCCGTCTTTAGCTTACGCGCCTAACGCTCTGACTCTGAGGTTAATCGAGTATATGCAATGTTTAAAAAGGCGAGGCGCCTTGGATCAACTCTAATGGGCGAGCACTACGTGATTCCACGTTCTGTCTATACGAATCCCTTACGGGTGTCTTTTTTATTTTATTTATTTCTAGAAGGCGTTAGCAGCCAATAGAAGGCCTCTCACGTTTTTATTTACATTTAATATTATATTTTATGATTACGAAATTTGAAGACTTGTTTAAAATTTGGCTGGTTTAAAATCCAGCCTCGGCGATTGGAGGTCTTCAAGTTCAAGTTCGGCCTGGCCAGCCACATTAGGGCCCATAATCGGCGTAATCCGTAATTGCTGAGGTCATCGAAATAGATGAGGAGGACTATACATTACATTATTTATTTAGTTAATGACATCTGCTTTAAATTTTTGGGTTCTTGCCAGTTGTTGGGAAAGAAGACCAGGTCTTTCCATCGTCTCCTTTCCGCCACCACTCCGCCAATATTCGTCTAACGATAATTTGGAACCAAAGATGACTTCAGGAAATATTTTTTAAAATCTCTGGAGACCATAATTACCTACAAATAATGGAAGAGTGATTACAAAAAATTTTGCAGTTTTATTGCATAATTTTGAGACTGAGCGTCCCAAAAACCCAGTATTTTATTCTTTAAGTGTTATTAAATATTAAGTGTTATTTACGGTAATAAAGGGTAACTTATTAGCGACTTTCTGTACATATATTATTAATAAATTGGAGAATGTAAAAGTGTTTATTTTAATATTTGCAAAGCAATCCAAGGACAGTATTATAGCAGCCCGCGGCGCTATATCTGCCGACGATAGCTCAATGGAGAAGGCACCGGGCTGTCGCCACCACTCCTACTGCCAAAACCGTGACCACGGCCCTCTACGTCGCCGCGTGAAGAGGAGCGAATACGATGCGCGAGGAGATAGCTAAATAAACTACTGTTACGCACAAAACTGACTTTTATTACACGCGATACAAAGGTATAAAAATACTCCTACAATCCCTACTACGCGATTGAACCGCTTCTGGTTCTCTTCCGGTTGGTTTCTTCTTGAGGCTTCTGGTTGCTGGATCACTCGACGACTGACTACGATTTCACTCCGTTCCTTCCTCGCTTATATACGAATCTCGTAGAAAAGGAACACCCTTACGATAAGGAGATAAGACGCGTTTCGATTCGTTCTGAATCAAGCCCTCTGATTGGTCGGTTACTTAATTCGGCTTTGTTCGGGTTAAATCGTGTTATCTCGTTATCGTTTACATCACTATAATTCTCACAAATATCTAATTATTGACTTAAATATTGCATAACACGCTAACTCGGTTACTAGGTCAGTGAAACAAAACAATAACACCTGTCCGACTTGCTTACTTCACGAATACAAAGCCTATTGTTCGCCCGCGCTCGGAACAATAGCCCGTTTCTCGACGGTTTACGGCATGCTATTATCTAATAGCTAGGATTACGATAACATGACCTATATTAGGGTGTTAAGCAATTCACGCTCTACGATTATACGTAACATTCATTTGTCTAATTAAAGTAATTACTGCGATAATAACCTAAATATGTACGTCTCATAGTACAATTGAGCGTAATCGAATTCTGTACGGGAAATTGACTGACCAATCACGATCGAGATTTTCTGTCTCGCTGTTTTTTACCTTTCCTTGTCTTTATTTGCGTGTGATTGGCTATAATTATGAACCAATGAATAAGTTTTCTTTATTTTCTTATTCCTTCGTTCATCTCGCTCTTCGAATAAGGAATTGGGATTTAGGGTTTGCGTGACCTAAATATCGAATAATATCTGATATAACGAACGATTACATAATTCTTATGTCTAATAACAATCTAATTTTCTGCTTGCCCTACCTAACGGATAAAATCTTTATTTCGAATACAGCCTTAATCGTATTTAAACTTAACTAATCTTAGCGTCATCTAAGTTTTCAGTCGCGTCGCTAACATTTTGTCCCCGCAGTCGAAGACTCCTGTTGCATGGGTTGCGACGCGATGACCGCCAGTCTGCAGCTCGGCCTGCGTAGCGTCCCGTGCCTCGTCCTGACGTCTGCGGAGCGGACCCGTCCATCGGGGCCTGGATAGACGACCTCGACGACTCCTTTGGGCCATACGCTGCGAGGTCCATTGGGTTCAGCGATGATGACCACGTCTCCCGGCTGGATCTGTCGTCCTCCCTCGTCGGACGATTTACGTGGTGCTAACAGTGGGAAGTACTCTTTCGTCCAGCGCCGCCAGAAGTGATCTGCGAGCGCCTGTGCAACCTTCCACTGCTTCTTGTCGTTTTCTTCGTAGACTCCGATCATAGGTAGGTTTGCGTTGTGCAGTAGTAGAAAGTGTGCCGGTGTAAGACTTTCCTCGGATTGCGGGTCGACGTTAACGTGTGTGAGAGGTCTTCTATTAACGATATTCTCGATCTCTGCTAATAGTGTTTCGAAGACTTCTGTTCGCGGTGCTCTTGTATGGAATGTGTACGCCATTGCCGTCTTCACGGTACGCACCATGCGTTCCCAAGCTCCGCCTGCAGAGGGATTACCAGGCGGGATGAATTTCCATTCCATCCGATGATGTAGACCGTAAGCACGTAGCTGTGGTAGCCACTGCTTATATGCTTCTCGTAGCTCCGTTGATGCCGCCTTGAAGCATGTCGCGTTGTCGCTGTACATCGTGTGTGGCCATCCTCGTCGCGCAGCGAATCGTCGTAGGGCGAGTAGCGCGCTGTCCGTCGACAAACTATGCACGCTCTCCAGATGGATGGCTCTGGTGACTAGGCATGTGTATAAACAGACCCAGCGTTTTTCTCTTCGCCGGCCTATTGTCACGTACATGGGGCCTAGATAGTCTTGCGCGGTGTAGGTAAACGGTCGTTGATAAGCCTGTAGTCGCTCGGGGGGTAGGTCTCCGAAGGGCTGCGCTCGCGGTGAAGCTCGACGTAGCTTGCAAAGTGCGCAGTCTCTCGCTACAGCTTTCACTATCGGTCGTAGATGCAAAATCCAATAATCTTGACGTAACTGATTTATCACGGCTTCGTTATGTATGTGCGCTGATCGTTTGTGGGCTCTCTGAATCAGCAATCGAGTGAATGAGTCTCTGCCGTCCAGTATTATCGGATGTAGTGACGTGTAGAGTACTGGAGCGTTGCCCAATCTCGTTTTCATACGTAGCACGCCGTCGTCGCATAACTCTGGTGCTAGCGTATATAACTTCGATTTCCTGTCGATTTCGCGTCCGATGTGCAGAGTTCGTATTTCGTCTGGAAAGCTCCTCCGTTGACTATTCTGTATCCACATATGCTCTGCTCGCTTAATGTGTTGCACTTGTAGCTGTAGTCTCCTATTCTTGGATTTCAGCTTATCGATGAAAAGTAGCACGTATGCTGTAGAATTAATCAATCGATCGTAGTTACTGAAGCGACGTATATCGGGTAATACGCTTGATGGCTCCATTTTCGATGTCGTAGTCGATAAAACGATTCCTGACTTGACTTTCAGCTTCCTTTCAGGGAGATCTTCGGTGCGGTTTACTGTGATATCTCGGCTCGGCCACTCCACCTCGTCTAGGTAGAGAAACTGCGGTCCTCTGTACCAATCATCCTGTATGTCGATCCTCCTTGTAGGCTTGCCTCGTGTAGCATGGTCTGCCGGATTAAGATCGGTCGGTACATATCTCCATGCTTGACGATTCGATTTCTCGGTGATCTCGGCTAATCGATGTGATACGAATGGCTTATAATTTCGTGCGTCGTCTTTGATCCATCCTAGTAGGACTCTTGAATCCGTCCAATAAATCACTTCGTCGATGTCGTATCGTTGCTCGTTGCAAATCGTTTCTGCTAACCGTACTCCGATGACTGCCGCTGTTAGCTCCAATTTCGGTACGGATAGTACCTTCAGTGGACAAACTCTGCTTTTGCCCGCTGCTAAACTTACTCGAACCTCTTGCTCTGAGTTTTCTATGCGCCAATATGCTGCAGCGCAATATGCTTCCGTTGACGCGTCGGTGAAAATATGCAGAGTATATTTCGTAGCAGCTCTCGGTGTCTCGTACTGTCGCGGTATGCGTAGCGTAGCTACATGTTTCAGTGCATTCAGCCACTGAAAAAAGTCTTCAGCTTCTTGGTATGGTAGCGGTGCGTCCCAATCCGTTCCTTTTGACCAAACTCGCTGAAATATTATCTTCGCGCTTATCACGAATTGAGCGATAAGTCCCATCGGGTCGTAGATTGACATAATCGCGCTGAGTAACTCTCGTTTCGTCGGTGATCGCTCGTGATTCTTTACTGCGTCCGGTACGCGCAGCATCTTCGTATTGTATCCTAGAGTATCGGTGCTAGGATCCCAAGTCATTCCTAGAACGGTCTGTTGCTTCTCGCCTAGATGCGTCGGTTCTTGTGCGTGAAGCTCTGGCTCGATGCTCGCTAACAGTCGCTCGCTGTTGCTCGCGTAGCCTCGTAGGTGAAAGTTTCCCTCGGCGTGAGAGTCTCGTACCTGCGATGACACTCTCAGTAGCTCGTCTTCAGTCTTGTAGGACGCCACATAATCATCCATATAATGATTATTGTGTATATCGTAGACTGCCTCTGGATACTTGTCCTCGTTGTCGGTTGCGTTACGATTGCGCACTGAATGCGCGAGAAACGGTGACGATACGTTTCCGAAACAAACTCTGTTTAGTTTGTAGACTTGCGGCTCCATGTCTCTTCTCGTACCTCGCCACAAGAATAGCTGGCTCTGCTGGTCTTCGGCTCGAATCTGGATTTGCAGAAACATCTCCTGTATATCTGCTACTACTGCGAAGCTCCATTCGCGAAACCTCAGTAGTATACCCAGCAGGCTTTTTAGCAGGTCTGGTCCCGCTAAAATATAGTCGTTCAGACTATTTCCTTGACTTTTCGCGGCACAATCGAATACGGCTCTTCCTTTGCCTTTATTCAAATTAAAAACACTAAAGTGCGGCAAAAACCAAGTCTTATCGGTTTGCGGTGGTTCCATAATACGCTCGGCATATCCTTTTTTCAGCAACTTCTGAATTTGGGCTTCGTAGTCCTCCGCGAAGTCCTTGTCGCGACGCATTCTCGCTTCCAAGCTATGTAATCTTGAACGCGCCATAGCGTAGCTCGGTGGTAGCTTCACGTCGTCTGACGCCCATAGCTGGCCAACCTCGTAGCGATTTCCAACTTTTCTCACGGTTTTATTAAATATGTCGATGGCTCGTTGATCGCTCGGACTCACGTTCTCCTTTTGCGTTACGCCTAACGCCTCGATCGACCAATGTTTCTTCACTTGCTCGTTGAGATCTTCATCCCCCATACGGCAGTGTAACACGGTTTGCTCGTTCGTACGAATGATGCGTGGCATTCTACCGAAAAACGCCCAACCTAGTGGTGTTTTCATAGCGCACGGCTCGTTCTCGCCGCCCTGCCTGATTTCCGTCGGTGTAATCAAGTGACTATAATCACCTCCGATTAACATCTGTGGTACGCCTGTTCCGACGTAGCATTCGTCGCCTAAGTCCGCCAGATGTTTATATTTGAGTAGTTGCTCCTTATTGAGCGACTGTGACCTGATTCCTAGGCCATCTACGGTCTTGACGGTAATCTCGTGTTCGGTACCTCCTTTCGCCGGTCTCACGGTGGCCTTAACAGTCTGTGTTATCGACGTGTGCTTGAGATTCCTTATTCCTCGAATACATAACGGCTCGTCTTGACCCACTGCACCTATCTCATCAGCAACATCTTGATCGATCATCGACAATGTCGATCCGTCGTCGATAAAAGCGAAAATATGCGCTGTTCCTTGCGGTCCTGTTACCGTTACAGGCAACACTTTCAACAACACGTTGTAGTTCGGGGTCGATGACACGTAGACTCGTGGTTCGTTGTCCTCTCGTGGCGTAACTTGCGTAGATTGCGGCTCTTGTGCCGCCGTCGGCTCGATCGATGCTGTAGTAACTCGCGCTACGGCCGCTCGTTGCGTAGCATGAGTCATCGCCATCGCGGTATTATCACGGAGCTCCTGCGTCGTCTCCGCGTGGAGCAGACGATGATGCACGTGCGGACAGCCTGCCACACCGCACCCTTTCGCCTTGCACTGTATTTTGAGGTGCTTCGCGTCCATGCACCTATAGCATATTCGGTTGAGTTTTGCCCACTCCCATCTTGCGCCTATGCTTTGTGCGGCTAGCTTGCGACATTCCGGCGTTGAATGATTGCCGCCGCAATACAGGCACGTCGACTTCGATGTACTGGCTTGACGCGTCGCATACGTCACCTTCTGTGCTGTGGCGTATCGACCTCCGGTTGTGGTAGCGGGAATCGGATAACGCGGCGCGGATGTATTCGTACGAGTGCCGGTCGCGCGCGCGTTCGGTGCTGCTGACGGTACCTGCGCACGCCTCGGGGCTGCGTGGGCATGACAAAACGCCATTTCTTGTTCACTTTCCTCCATCAGAAAGTCAGCAAGTTGCAGGATCTCGGGTTCGTCGGTATCACGATGATTGCGTGCGTAGTCGCACCACCTGCTTCGAATATGGGGCGATAACCGGTCCGTTACTTCGCGAATCAGCAACGGGTTGTCGGCGTAGTGTCTCCGATCTATATCCATAATAGTGGACACTATGTTCATAATTTTGATTGCGAAGCTGTTGAGATCGTTCGCTGTAGGTCCCAACGCTGGCAGCTTGCGCAAATCTTCGATTGCTCTGTCTAGCAATACTTCGCTCCGACCAAACTGCTTTTTCAGTATTCGAATAATCATATCTGGACGAGTTGCGGTCGATAGGACGTGTGACACACATGTCTTCGCGTCCCCGCGTAGCGCCATACGCAGTCTAGCGACGTTCTCGTAGTCGGTAAACTTGTATCTTCTCGACGTCTCGGTGTACGTGTTGTAGAAACTTCGCCACTCACTCACATCTCCGTAGAAGTGAGGTAGTTCGAAGATATCCTTCGGTGCCGGTCGAGCCGCCATTTGCATCTTCTCGAATAACTGCAACATAGACTCCGCTACGGTTCCTTCCTGAGTGAGCTGTGTACGCTCCGTGTGCGGCGTACGTGGCTCGATCGGTGGCGATAACGATCGCCGACGGTCCTCGCGGCTCGGTGAGCGACGTCGAATATGCCTCTCTTCCCGCGTGGAGCGCCTTGGAGTCTCGTAATCCGGTGGGGGCTCGTTGGCTAACCTCTTCTTGGACTTGACGGGCTCGGTTAGCGTCTTGTCCTGCGATTCGTCCATCCATGTCAGGATGCGCTGGTGTTGCGGTCCGATTTCGCTCCTATCGGATGCCGCGTCGGATTCACTGGCTTCTGCACGAATTTGCAGCTTCTGGGCTTCCAACCTCTTCTTCACTAACTCGGCTTCTAACTGCAGCTCCTTCTTCTGAATCTCCGCTAGCCGCTCGCTCGCCTCCAGCTCGGCTTGCGAGAGTCTGGCCTCGATGACGGTACTCGCTTGTGAGCGCACGGACTGCGCACGGGTGTGCACGTGCGGAGTGCTCGCCTCCTTTGGAGTATCCTTCGGTCGTTGCGATGTGGTAACGTCTTTAACCACTGTCTTCGGATGACGTAACGGGATCGGTGTAGGTCTCGCAAGACGTCGCAGGCGTTTGTTCAGGTCCCTACGCCATAGCAACATCGTATCTTGCGAGGGAGACCTCGGTGGCCTCTGGTAGACGTCGTCGATCGATAATGTAGCCGCTGCGCCTAACGGTTCCGCGCTAGCAGCTCGATGGGTGACCGCTGCCGCGTCGGCCGACTCGCCAGGGGGGAGGGGAGGGCGCTCCGCGTCGGCGTCCTCAGTCCTCTCAGCGTGTTCGCGGGCAACCTCACGATGTTGGGCCGCCGCCGCGCCTTCTTCTAGGAAACGCTGCCTGTCTTCGTCGCTCTGTACCGACGTAGCCTTCTTGGTCCGAATTATCGGCATCTTGACGATGTCGCACGATGGGGTTCTTCACGCAGAGTAGAAGCTGATCTCGACGGTCTTGATGGGCTGACAGTTAATCCGGTGCTCGAAGGACCAGAAAAATATAGCAGCCCGCGGCGCTATATCTGCCGACGATAGCTCAATGGAGAAGGCACCGGGCTGTCGCCACCACTCCTACTGCCAAAACCGTGACCACGGCCCTCTACGTCGCCGCGTGAAGAGGAGCGAATACGATGCGCGAGGAGATAGCTAAATAAACTACTGTTACGCACAAAACTGACTTTTATTACACGCGATACAAAGGTATAAAAATACTCCTACAATCCCTACTACGCGATTGAACCGCTTCTGGTTCTCTTCCGGTTGGTTTCTTCTTGAGGCTTCTGGTTGCTGGATCACTCGACGACTGACTACGATTTCACTCCGTTCCTTCCTCGCTTATATACGAATCTCGTAGAAAAGGAACACCCTTACGATAAGGAGATAAGACGCGTTTCGATTCGTTCTGAATCAAGCCCTCTGATTGGTCGGTTACTTAATTCGGCTTTGTTCGGGTTAAATCGTGTTATCTCGTTATCGTTTACATCACTATAATTCTCACAAATATCTAATTATTGACTTAAATATTGCATAACACGCTAACTCGGTTACTAGGTCAGTGAAACAAAACAATAACACCTGTCCGACTTGCTTACTTCACGAATACAAAGCCTATTGTTCGCCCGCGCTCGGAACAATAGCCCGTTTCTCGACGGTTTACGGCATGCTATTATCTAATAGCTAGGATTACGATAACATGACCTATATTAGGGTGTTAAGCAATTCACGCTCTACGATTATACGTAACATTCATTTGTCTAATTAAAGTAATTACTGCGATAATAACCTAAATATGTACGTCTCATAGTACAATTGAGCGTAATCGAATTCTGTACGGGAAATTGACTGACCAATCACGATCGAGATTTTCTGTCTCGCTGTTTTTTACCTTTCCTTGTCTTTATTTGCGTGTGATTGGCTATAATTATGAACCAATGAATAAGTTTTCTTTATTTTCTTATTCCTTCGTTCATCTCGCTCTTCGAATAAGGAATTGGGATTTAGGGTTTGCGTGACCTAAATATCGAATAATATCTGATATAACGAACGATTACATAATTCTTATGTCTAATAACAATCTAATTTTCTGCTTGCCCTACCTAACGGATAAAATCTTTATTTCGAATACAGCCTTAATCGTATTTAAACTTAACTAATCTTAGCGTCATCTAAGTTTTCAGTCGCGTCGCTAACAAGTATACTCGTAGTATTTAGGTTGATTTAATACTTCAAAATCTTGAGATACTGTTTAAGAACAAAGCAAATATAAGTGACATGATTGTTTGAATTTACGACACATTGGTGTCGAAATCATCTGACACTAGCTGCAGATTTTTTTAAGTCAGTAAAATTTGTATGTGTATGTTCGTGAAGGTGAAGGGTAGATCTAGATAGTACAGATTTTTGAATTTCGAGCGCTCAACCGTCAGTTGCAAGCCTGTGGAAAACACAATAAAAAAATCACCATCGGCAAATAATCTCGGTCCGCTGCAAATAAACCGAAGAAGAATACAGAAACCGACGAAATAGTTTAGCAAAACACCGCAGTGTTAGTTTTTCAAACATTATGTTAATAGTTGCCTTGACCGCTGAAGAGCGTGTTGCAGATGCGCGTCCCAATCGGTCATTGACAGTTTACTTTGGCGTTCAAAAATTATCCCACCAAAAACATTTCATGTAAAGTGTTGCCAAGAATATCATGCGCCTATAGTTATCAGTTTAAAAAGTCATCAGATCTCTTAATACCAAGACTTTTACTACGTTAATCCTAACCCTTTAACTCTATAAGTCCTAAATTTACAAGCTCTAATTCTATAAATCCATCATCTTGGTCAAACAGTCCAGCTTGGCCGTTTCGTTGCTGTGACATGCTCGTGGTCAACTTTTGTGACAGCAGGGAAACGACCAAGCTGTACTGTTAGAGTAAAAACTATAGGCGCATGTTATTATTATTATTGGGGTTTTTTGGGCCTTTGAGTGCCACGTCGACCAGGTAGTGATCTATTGTGACAGCCCTTTAAAGTTCATTACTGATGCCCGTTGAATCCAGGAAATTCTTTGGGCCGTAATGTTACGTAAGGCGCATGTTAGTCTTGGCCACACTTTACATGAAATGTTTTTGGTGGGATTTCATTTCTTTTTGTCAGATGCCCTTCGGCTTATTTTTAATGCCCATTCTCTTCCAGTCTTTCCCTTCATTGATTTTTATAATTTTCAATAAGGGATAAATCAGGGTGATATTTTGATCTAAGTCAATTATATTAAGCTACAATAGATTTGATACAGCCAAAATCAATATTAATTAGGTGGACTGCATTCAAATTAGTGACACTGGAAAGCGCTACGTAAATCCCAATATTCCACAACATGGACAACAAACAGACCTAACTTTAAATGCCACCTCGAAGTCAATTTTCCATACATTAAGTGTATCAAGGAATATAAAAGACAAGATCCGTCACCTGACACTGAAATCACACTACAACTATCATACGAAAACTATCTAAACACAAACTTCCAAATTACCTAATGTAGTATTTATTACCGAGACTAACTTTTTACCACGCAGAATTATCAAGCACTTTATTATACGTTCAAAGACTTCAAAGTTCACAAAGGTAGGAAAAATCTTAACACCAAGTTCTACTTAGGTAAAAAAAAGTCTTGCATGTGTGAGTCAAGTGTTCTAATAGGGAATACTATGCAAAACTTTGTGTAGGGGGAGGCACTAGCACATTCACAGGGTCTACTGCGAAATACGAAATTTCGTTATGTTCCTCTATGCAAGAGTGATACTCTCGCATAGTCGAACGATAGAGAAGCAGATAACGAAATTTATTTTTCACCGCAACACTTGGTAATGGCCCTCTTGGTTGTTCAAAAACTAATGAGAAAGTTGCATTTTATCCACATGTGGGGCAAAGTAATCAGATGCAAATTTTGAGTTGTTTCCATAAGTTAGCTAGCTGGTAGAATTGACTTTTGAATGATATTTTTTTATTACGTTGATTTGTATTTGATTTGGTTTGATTTATTTGATATTTCACAGTTAGTATTTTCCTCGCATTGGCGTGGTGAAAAATTTTGTGTTTCACTCGGAGGCAAAGTTTGTTTAACTCTCGTGCCTTGAAACCCTCGCAACGCTCAATATTCATTAATACCATAAAACTATGCAACTATAATAGCAGTAGTAGTAGTAAACTCTTTATTGTACAAAAACACATAATAAAAGTAACTTACAATTAAACTAACTAACTTATAATAATAATCTATTATGCGAATGCCTTCTGTTGTATTCGTAGTCTCCTGCGCCGCTTATAATGGTGGCGCCATCTAACGGTGCAGTGGAACACTAACTCGAACACGGCCACCAGGCTGATGCCCAGGAGAATCACACATTGGCTGCTGATTGAGCCTAAAATGTTAATGAACACCATAAGGGAAAAACATTAGAACAGGTCCGGGTCCGGCGTCCGACGCTTCGTATTCTATGATGGGTAGGATTAGGACTTTTGGTAGCATACCGTGGTTCTAGAATCCGTGGAGTCGCAAAATTTTATTTTTGCAAAGACAAAGTAAATATTACACGTATATTTATATGTAAACATTACGAAAATGCTAGTAAAAAGAATAAATGATTGGGGTTATGGGGTAGGAGCTAGGAGGGTCGTTTTTGGAACATATTTTTTTTCTTTTACCATCGTAAAGAATGTGTTTAAATAAGTATGTTATGTTAGATACAGTTTTTCCTCCGATGAATATTTAATAAGATATTGGGGTTCTTCAGTATATCTCGGTCCTTCCACGATCCTTAACACAGACAAGAAGTTAAACCAAAAATATATATACTATACTAACCGATTGTCTCGTACCAGTCCGAGTTACTCATCACCGCGTACAGATACTGGTCTTCCGACGAGTAGAAGAAGTGGAACACGCTCGTATTTATCAGTGACAGGCCGTGTCTGGCAAGTAAAATAATTAAGGTCAATGTGATGAAGACCGTCGTATCGGGGAAGACAGTCTACAAGCTTTTTCGTCGCCTCTAACTCATGCGTTCGTACACATCCACTTACAGAAGGTCAGTAGAGTAGAAGGAGAGAAGCTCTTCCTTTCTAACTGTGACTGAGGAAAGTACGTATTCAAATAGGAGACTTCTTGCCCTATTACGATCTTCTCACGCATGTAGGACACATATAGAAAAGGTAGAAAAGCACACCAACTGAAATAGTAATTTCACCTTACAGTAACTAGCATGTCTGTTCCTCAAGTTGTGAGCGTGCACATGTCTTTTGCAAAAAAAAGCTGAAATTTTATGGTTCTCCATTCGCTTGTATGTTTGTTACTCCATAACTCCGTCAATTCTGGACTAATTTTGAAAATTCTTTTTTTGAATGTAAGTATATAGATTAGTCCCGTTTTTGTCAGAACCCAGTTCTGATGATGCAATCTATCAGGAATCGAGGGAACTCCTCAAATCTTAAATGTATACATATAGTGATTTTTATGTTTTTATAAACAAATCAAGCATTTACATTTTAGAAAGCGGCATTTGGTGAAATGGAACTGCTTAGGAAGACCAGAATGGAACGCCTCTATGACCAAAGTTTTGAGGCTAAAATTAATATGATAGAATAGATTTTTTTATTTACACATTATATAACCTATAAAACTTAAAATCTAGATCTAAAAATAAATAAAACTAATTTTAAAATAAATAATTAAAAACTATCCCCCTGCAGTATAGTGCCGAAGATGCTGACAGCATTTCCTCGTTGTATCGCGATACTCTGTGCAAGGAAGCTGCCAGAAATAATTTATTCGTAAGCACAAAAGCGTCGGTTTTTTTTTATTTAAGATTATTTTAAATAGCGTGAATTACAAGAGCTCCCGTCATCTAGATATAAAAGCCTGAGCTACTTGCGAATAAAACGTAACATAGAGACCGTTCCGACCAATAATATTCGAAAAAGAATTAATGTACCTACGCAATAACCCCACAAGTGCATTTATCCCGGTTGACTCTTACAGCCAAGGAACACGACATAATTTTGTTACTTTACTTATAATAACCCATATTAGAGATTGTAGATTCTTGTAAAGTAGGTAATTTAGACACAAGATCACTGACTCACGTGAATTTGTCCAAGAACACTGACTTATGCCGGCCGTGATACGGTGCGTAGGATGCTGTCACGTAGTAGACGGGGCGAGCGCAATCCGCACAGCACTCTGAACAGAAGAGGGCATCCTGCAGCTCCTCGCTTAGGGTCTCCCCGTGCGGGTCTTCCAAGGTGTAGCCCATGGGGTGGTAGTACATAAACTTCTCTGGAAAAAAATCAAAAGTAACATTATGGCCATATTACAGTAATATTATTAAGTGCATTATAATAGGTCTACATTGAAGAATACAGATTTTCACACGCGCATTATAATGGCCAATTTACAAATATGAAGAACCTGTTTTCTGTGATTTTAGGGGTTGCCTAAGATTGCCAATACACCAAGATTTCCCGAATATTCACCATTTCCATCGCCATGAACTTTGAGTCTTCCAGTAATGGATATAAGTGGTAGTCGCCCCCTTTAATATCTTTCATCTTCATCATCATTCATCTTGGTTGAAAGGCACCTTGATTATATTGGTATCTATTTTAAGTAGCTGATCTCATGGCCATACATTCATCCGTCCATCCATTCATTCTTACAAACAGTGATCATGAGCTTCTCCTAATAATCTGGTCGTGACCATGTGCGGCTAGGTAGGGTTATCTTTTACCTCGGTGCTTGTTCAAGCAGCTGAGCTCGTTGAGAGTACAAACCCGCTCCTGCCTTGGTTGCAGCGAGTAGGGCACGCAGCCGCACAGCTGCAGCGCGGCGTTGCGGCGGCACTCCAGCAGACACCAGGAGTAGCTTCGGCTGGCGAGAGCGGGGCTGGGATTGGATATGCGGCAGCCACGCTAACAACAAAAACACGCAAAAGAAAGTTATGCACCATAGGAACCTGAGGACAAAAACACGAAACATTCATAAATAAGAAACCCAGGTTAACAAGTAGTAGAAGATTTGGGACGTGAGTTCACATGCGCAATTGCGCATCTTATCAAAGAGCTAAACTTTTCAGACATGACCGATTGTAACCCAATAGTCCAGGATAATGCTGCACGCTGCATACAATGTTACATTTACTGGGAAGACAGTAACATTTTTATTAGTATGATGTACATAGACAGTATACGATGAACCGAGATTAACACACCCAAGCTTCAGTGAAGTAGACGATCTCTGGGCTGACAACTTGCGCGCGGACGGAGATGGTGTAGTACGAGGAGGTCTCGCGGGGGGCGAGCTGCACGCGTACGGACCCGCCTTCTAGGAACGGGTATTCGGTGCCGTCGAATATCAGCACCTGACAATCATAATGAAATGAAAAATCTTTATTTTTAGGCTAGTTTTGGCCCATAGCTAAACCTTAAAACTAAACAACACACAATTATAGTTTCGATGCATTTGACGACCCCGCAGTGTCAGGGAGACAACCGTGGCACCGCCGGAACCTGACACCTGTCGGCCAAAACTCCTCCTTAGTACAGGTCGCTAGATGTTCAATCGGAACGCTCACAAAAAATATAATTAAATACATATTTAATCCGGACTTAACTCGTACATACTTTACGATCTCCTCGAGCTCCGAGCCTCCGAGCGGCCGGCCAGCGTCGTCAGTGTTGCATGACGCAGCAAATGGTTGGGTCCAATCCGTGATGATTTGTAAGTTACTGGATAATTAATTCTGCATAACGTTCTCCATAAACCCTTCATCACTCACTAAGATACTTCTCCAACTAAGTAAAATCCGATCTAGGGGTTCGTGACATTGGAGTTTCGCCACAATGGCCACAATTATCAAAGTAAGAATTTTGGCAAAAGTTTGTGGTCCTGTCGCTGCACGCTGGCTCACAGGATTGCGTCCATAACGCATCCCAGCCATAATAATGTTTGAATTTAAGAAATGTGCCATACGTGTTAAATAAATGCACTTTTACAAAAAAAACATACCTCAATGCCACTTGATGGTTTCCTCACATAAGCGAAGTCATTAACGTCTTCTCTGATGGCCACCGAGAGACCATTTTCTGGACCGACCTTGTCCAAGATCTTCGGAGGGGTCTGGCGATCGAAATCCCTAGAAATATTTAAATAAAATTCAATTGTGAAGGGCTTCTCGCTATTGGTCAAATGCACGTTGCATCAATGTTCGCAGTTTACTGTTGTTAGCTTGAAGCTGTATAAGACGGTATTCTGGTGAACACTGTGAAGGCCCCTTGGTCCTACGTCCCGTAGCGGCAGGCACCTCTTTTGACTTATAATGAGTTCATATTCTGCAGTTTCAAATATTAATACTTAAATTACACCTTGTAAAGAAAGAGTGAATGCCTATTCTCGGTTGTTTGTCGAAAAATCGTTTATTTTATATATTTGTCAAGAACGAAAGATCCAATGAGGCCAAACTTATTATACCTATCCTCAGGATTATAAACAACGAAAAATAGACTGTCTGTCTTATTAGGTACCTAAGAGCAGGTGGTGTAATGTATAATAAAAAAAATGTATGAAGTAGTAGTATAGTTATTCAAAATTACTTATAGTTGTAATTTTTTCTGAATTATTTTTCTCAATACACCCACATTGGAGAATTTCTGTTTTGCTCTATGGTTGACTGGTGGATAATGCCTTAAGGCATCAAGTCCACCATTTGTAATTATTTTTATTGTGCAATAAAGTTTAAATAACAAATAAAAAAGGTAAAAAAAACTCACTCATATCGACCGTTGAACACGCAGCAAACTCCAACGGAGGTAATGCGAGTTGCGAACAATCTCCCACAGGGTTTCTCTCTACCAGCCCAGGAGCATTTCAGCAAGACTTCCTCGCAACTCGGGGCTAGCTGGGGATAGAACATTTGGTGAAAGTTAATTCTCATTGGATTTTTGAGAAGAACGTGTGATGGCTCTGAATTTTTACTTGTTTCAATTTCCTAAATATGATACGATAGATTAGATTAGATTTATTTATTTCTTAAAGAAAAAGACACAGTATTTTACACAAAAGGATAAAACAAAGGCTTTCACTAAAAGATCGTCAACTTAACATTAAAACAAAAACTATAAAATTAATGTCAGTCATAAAAGAAATGTCACGACAAAAAAGAAAATGTCAATGTATACATAGCTAGGGACAACCTAGGTATTGTCGAAATATCAAGAATAAAAATAAAAAAGAAACATATTTACAAAAACACTAAGTTATAAATAACTTTATCTGTAAAATAATTTAAATGAAAAATATAAAGATAGCTAAACTTACAATAATAGTGGCAATAGTAAAATCGAAACTAAACTAACTAGTGGCTCTAGATCTCGCGTTAAGCTTAGAAAATGAAAAAGTGAAAAATACTTAGTTTATTGACTCGTTATCACAGTGAACTCACAATGGTCTTAAGCGTCATGGACGCTAATGGCGCAAAAGCAAAATGGCCGTGTTAAAACAGAGACCTTCGCTAACGCTTCGGTCAATTATTAACGAGCTAAGATCAAGTGTGAACTAAGAGTGAGAAAATGAGGTCTGATGAATTTCAGAAAAAAGTTGTGGCAAGGCATGTAAAAACAGACAGGAGTTTTCTCTATTGAAACTGTAGATAAATAAGGTGCGAAGCCCAATCAAAATTTTATCGTTAATATACTAAAATCGGCAGAAAATAGTATAACTCGTGAGACATACTGGCTTCATGGCAAATAAGAAAAGAGATCAGTCGTTCATCATAAAAGTGAGATTAAAAATAGAAGACAAATTTAACCTCGACCATAAGTGACGTAACGTTCAGTACTCCGCTAGAATCAATCTTAGAGAGATAGTGCGCAAACTGGAGATCCACCTTGAGCAGCGGCAGGGTCAGTAGGGCGCCAGAATCTAGTAGATTCCAGCGAATAGCCCTAGCAGAGTAGGTGCGGTTCTGGCCCACACTGGCTCTGAAAAGAAAAGTAATTTAACCTGAAGCATAAGCTAAGTAACTTTAATAATCAAAGTTCCGTGAGACACCGGTATATTTAAACGGGTCACTCACGTATTTCAAATCGAATATTGCTCGACATATTTCGCTCCATCGGGCTGTAGCTTTCCGCGATCATTTGCTCGGCGTGGGCGATCGCAGTGGCAGGGGAGGCGAGGAACTACCATCGTTTTGGGATTATTTTCATATTAAGGCTTGCACACAACGCTCACTACGTCATACGCTAAAGTGTTGTTTACACTGTGCTCCCATTGAAGCTACTCGTTACAAAGCACCACATTATTACAGCGTTACATTTACTACGCTCTGGACTAACTATCACACTGTCGTTGATAATAACAAAAACACTTTTAAAAACACAACAACAATAATCTTCGACTTAAAATACATGAGTGCCCCGCATGAGATTTGAAATAGTGTCCAACATCCGTTGGCTGACCACATTAAAGCTGTATTTTTCGACAGCTGGAAAGTATGCTGATGGAAATGTTCATGATCTTACACTTTGGCTGAAATGGCATTCAACTTCCGTTGGCTGATAACGTTAAAGCTGCATAATGCGACAGCTGGAAAAGCCAGATGCTCGATGGAGTGCTGGGCGTTCTGCAGGCTGATGACGAGGGGGGGTTCTGTGACTAGCTGCGTCAGGTTCATGGAGAGCGTCAGGAAGCCGGCCACGAGGGAGATGGTTACTAGCAGCATCCAGCGGTATCTGGAACATCGAGACATTTAATAGATGTTTTAAAAGCTCAGGTCAAAGTGTCAGGCGAATTTGCATCGCTTGGCTTGGGAAAACTCTTGGCAAATCCCAGACCAACTATAGCCCGTGTGAAAAGCCCCTTTATATTTTCCCGACGGAAGTTGAGGCTTATCCGTGGTCCAAAAGTTTAGAAACCCCTAGCTTAGATTATAGGAGACCTAGGCCTCACAAAAGATCTCTGCAACGATCATTTATAGGCTGCACCCTTTCAACGTTTTGCTATCGACTTGACTAGAGCAATCGACTCATTCGATGTATGCTTCTTCGGGATTTTCTGGAGTAGTATTGATTGATTTATTTGTTAACGCATCATAACCATGCTACTAATGCTTGTACCTCACACATTGTGGTGTGTCTTCATTGACGATCCTCCTTACTCCTTCCACGGAGCAGTTTCTCCAGAACTCCGTCATGGCATCTCTGAAGCTGCCTCTCACTCGGGCTTCGAGCCCCCATCTTGAACCGAACCTCAATGGACGAGATAGATGCAGTTTACGACGTTGAATCTTCTTGGACCAGAGGGATGGGTCTACTGTACGCATTATCAGCTGTTTCTCTCGCACGTATGTGTATAGGTACGAGTACGTTGATGTAATGACTGCGATGTTCTTGAAAATTTAGCTGCGTACAAGTGAATAATAGATAATAATATTCTACACGGTGTCACATGAAGAAACCGAAAATTTTTAAGTGTATTACTGATCACATTTAGAGACTAAAATGTCATACTTATCTTTTTTTCTGGATTTCGCTTACATTCAGAGTTAATACCAATTAAAAAAAACATTTATGTAACTAAGTGCAAAACGCCTTTTTGGTGGCAATGATGCCATTATGGGTCGAATTCTAAATATCCTTCTTGATAAATGTTAAAAAGTGACAAGTGACCTTCCATATCAAAGAAATTGTATAGCGACAAAAAAAAAACAGGCGGTCGTATCGTTTTGATACACGGATTTAGAAAAAAAATCCCTTAACTATCATTTTACTACAAAACTACCCGATTCGAAGAATGATAAAGACACGTTTAAGATCTTGGAAAGAACTTTAAAAGATCGATAACTAAACGACATGTCAAACTTGACGTTTATTTCGATTCCGCTGTGATCTCAATAAGATCTATCTACGATATTCTAACGTAAAAGCGTCATTGGTTGCCCGAATCGAGCTGCTTCTGTCAATTATACGATATACAAACGAAATCGAAATGAGAACTCATCTAAACCAGAACTTATCGTTATCGTATCTCATTCTTCGAATCGGGCCGTTCGACGTTAGAAATATCATAGATCTTATTGGAATCACACCGGAATCGAAATAAACGTGAACACACACACACACGTTGACATGTCGATTAGTTATCGATCTTTTAAAGATCTTAAACGTGTCTCAATCATTCTTCGAATCGGACCGTAAGTTAAAACACGCTGTAATACCTTCCTGCTTATTATATTTTATTCGTAGCAAAGTCGGGCTCCGGGCGTTGCTAATAGCAAAAGTGTAGGCGTTCGAGAAAAAGGATCAATGTTTTGTTATGGTTCATTTAGTTAAGTAATTATTTCCAAATAATATTTAAACTGAAATGATATTTTAGTATCTTGGATAAAACTGTTTAAGACGAGTGAATCACTTGAGGTGCTTGTACTTAAACAAAATATCTTATGAGTCAAATTGCACTTTTAATTCCAGATCTGGAGCAGAACCCAACTGGGGAAGTACCTCCACCGTACAGAAAACTGCAGACAAATAACACTAGACCCTACTCATAGTGTTGTTCCTGCCGGTGAGTGATGTTGCCAGAGCTCAACGAGGGTTGGGAGTATTAGGGTCGGCAACGCGCATGTAACTCCTCTGAGTTGCACGCGTACATAGGCTACGGAGACTGCTTACCGTCAAGCGGGCCGTATACTTATTTGCCACCGACATAGTGTAAAAAATATATGAAAAATCGTTTATGATGGCACTAACTCACTTTGGTCTTTTATAGTAGGTGCAAAGTTAGCGAAATACACTAATAAACTGTTTTGAGTTTGCTTTCGTGTGTCATGACACACACACTGCAGTGCATGCACTGTCATTAGTCTCATTAAACATGCACAAATAAAAATCTGACACTAAAATGCAAATAAAGGGTATTTTGCATATTAAATTATTGTAATTAAGCGCAACGTCACGAAACGCCACAGATACGTAAAAATAAAAGTACTTAAAAAGTGGCTGTGACATAATCGGACAGACAGACGGACATGACGAATCTATAAGGGTTCCGTTTTTTGCCATTTGGCTACGGAACCTTAATAAAAACGATTTTGCTTAATACCCGCAAAGTATCGTCTAGCAGAATTATCAGTGCTTCACCCGAAACAGTGGAGCGTCTTACGGAGCCAGGGGGCCTCCCGCGAAAATCGAAATTTGCAAATGGCGGGAATCTTTCTCTTTTACTCTCACTAAGACTATATATATTAATAGACTAAAAGAGAAAGAAAGATTTAGACTAAAAGAGAAAGAAAGATTATAGAAAGAATAATTAGAGTGATTGAGAAAAATGCCCGCAATTGACGAACATCGATTTTCGCGGTTGTAGCCCGGAACCCTTTTGTTTTGCTGCACCGCACACAGCAAACCTACCTAACTTTTATTGATTCTTTTTTTCGTAGTGCAATTGTTTCTATTATTTTTTCTTGTTTTTATTTAGTCACCTGCAATAATTTACGGAAACCAACACCGAAATCACAATAAATGTCAAGGTCAGACAGGCAAAAATGTATGAAACACCAAATTTTTTTTCGCGAATTTTGGGTTGGTCCCAAAATAAAAGTTGCTCAGTATGACCGATATATTCACCCCGAAAATTATTGTAGGTAACTAAATAAAATCATTCATCATTCTGTATGTGTGTATTGTGGCAAGCGAATAAATGGTTTATATATCTATCGTAACAGTTATTTGTTTTAACATCAATATTATTAGCACGAGCGGTTAAACACCTTTGCCTCCTTGGCAAAGGTGTTTAACCGCTCGTGCTAATATTGATACCCGAGCAAGCGAAAGATTGTAAAATTGAACTACGAGCGTAACATTCATTCATTCCACTTTTACTTCCACATTTTACATTCAAAATCAACACTACCCAGTGTTCTTTTACAATCAAAGTATGTGTTTTTAATCTCCCAAAACACTACCCGGTAATGGTACTTGGCGGTATGCGGTAAAGGTTTCCAGTCTTCAGCCAGCGCGTTCCAGCTTCGAGTCTTCGAGCGTCCCGTGTGATATCGACGGGCTTCTTTCTTCAGCAACCCTACTAGTCTACGCTCCACACGAGGGTTTCGAGGCACAAAGTTTAAACAAATTTTAACACAAAAAACACACAAAAAATTTCACAGGAAAAAATAACTGAGCTCATCACACAAATAAATGCCCTTACCGAGATTCGAACCCAGGACCATCGGCTTCATAGGCAGAGTCACTAACCCACTACTAGGTCTGACCGGTCGGTATAGGCAAAAGAGTACGAATCACCTGATGTTAAGCAATCACCGTTGTCAATGGACACGCGCAACACCCTCAGGGGTTGCAAGTTTATACACATGAAACATAAGGACCCTTCTCTGACGGAATGCCACATATTATGGTCGTTAGTATGGAAAGAAATCTCCATATACCAAAAAGCGTCATCAAAAAACCTTAAATAGGTGGCGCTACAATACCTAGAGTACTTGAACAAAAAATCAAATCATAGACAGCGCACTTTACTCCGTCAATAACACCTAGGTTCTTAGCTACTCTAGCGCTACTCTGGAGATATTTGGAACTATTATTTATAGCTGACAGCTGGACACTTTTGCAACAGTTCTACCATAAGAGATTGTACTCCTTTTAATCCACACTCCATAGCTAGTATTGTATGATTTGTATGAATGTCACACGGTATCTGAAAATAGAAAAGTGCACTGAGCCTTGACAACAACCTCTCGCAAATAAATAAATTAAAATATAAACAATGGATTCCCGTGTCCAAAACGTCGCATTCATGACGGGACGTCATAACTGTCACAAGTGACTATGATGTACGAAATCTGGGGGCACGGCCGTGCCCCCGCCAAGACGAGACAGAAGGCAGTGCCTATCTTTTCTCGGCGCATTTCGTCGTATTTTCGAACCCTCGTAGTTTCGGTTTTACTTTTTGCCGCTCGGAAAAAATTCAAAAATTAATTATCGACGATTATTAAGGGAAAACGGTGCTTTGTCTATTAAATTTCCATTTCGGGAGAAAACGGTTTTCACTAACTAAATCTAAACAAATCATTTTGATTTTGATGTCGGTTGCTTTAATAAGCAGTACAAAAAAAAGATTTTTAAAAAGCGAAACCTATAAACCTAGAATATATGTAATTAATTATTTAAATAAATAAATATTATAAGACATTATTACACAAATTGACTAAGCCCCACAGTAAGCTCAATAAGGCTTGTGTTGAGGGTACTTAGACAATGATATAATATAATATATATTTATAAATACTTAAATACATAGAAAACACCCATGACTCAGGAACAAATATTCATGCTCATCACACAAATAAATGCCCTTACCAGGATTTGAACCCGGGACCATCAGCTTCATAGGCAGGGTCACTACCCACGAGGCCAGACCGGTCGTCAATTAATTATTTATAATTAAATACATATATGTAATCAATTATTTATACTTAAATTATGTAATTAATTACTAATAATTAAATACATATATTCTAGGTTTTTCGCTTTTTAAAAATCTTTTTTTTTTGTACTGCTTATTTTGAAAAACAAAGGAAGGAAAACATATAAACATAGTTTTTCATTTTGTCAGTAACACACTAAAATCATGGAGAATGTAAAATATTTAGAAATGGAAAAACATTTTCTCTTATTATATGGACGACTACGTACTACTTATTATACTTCACTCTTAAGCATGTTAAGCGTTCGCCGTACAACGCCATCTATGAAACGTCGCCAAAACTAAATGTTGTAGTACTTGAATTTGCCATCGCAATGACACCGCCATCTATACAATATTGTCCGCAATATTATCTAGTAAAGATAACTTGCTACCTAGAGGCCGATGATAGAACTACCATTTGAACCACCAGCTACGTTGTACAACTGGCTGGAACAACAATAATCCGCTAGATGACGCTGTTGATATATTTCACCTAAACAAGTTTTTAGTCTAATTTTCTAACCACACACAACAATGATTTTATTCTTATTAAATAAACAGGCGTATTTGAATTTTAGTTATTCGATCTGTTTCCGATATGATACCGATTTGTCAGTGTCAAAAGTAACGTTTCTGGTTGCACACAAATAAATACTTTTAACAGGATTCGAACCCGGAACCATCGGCTTTAGAGGCAGAGCCACTACCCACTAGGTCAGACCGGTCGTCGAATAATATAAGTTAGGTATCTATTACAGATGTTAGTTCCCAAGTTATCGTTTATCTGGATAAACTAACCGAAACTCTGGTCTAAGACGGGAGGCCAATTCAAACTTATATTGTGACATCAAAATGATATCCAAATGATGTTAGTCACGCGTGCATTTCGCTCGGAGGTACACCCCATTTTATTTATCATAGCGGGATTCCACTTGAGACGGTCATTAGACGACCGGTTTTGATGACCGGTCTGGCCTCGTGGGTAGTGACCCTGCCTATGAAGCCGATGGTCCGGGTTCAATTCCTGGTAAGGGCATTTATTCTTGTGATGGGCATGGATATTTGTTCCTGAGTCATGGGTGTTTTCTATGTATTTAAGTATTTATATATTATATATATCGTTGTCTAAGTACCCTCAACACAAGCCTTATTGAGCTTACTGTGGGACTTAGTCAATTTGTGTAATAATTTCCTATAATATTTATTATTTATTAGGCGTAAACAATACAAGTAGTGACAACAAAAAATTCCCGGCAAACTTTTTTGCAGCGTGTTGTCTTACATATAACTGTCCAGCCTTGATCCTTTTGTGTTATTATTTGACCATACGCTGGTCTTGAACAACAGAGCTCGTCAAGCCATTGTTAAACAATAGATCAACATATCTCTTTATGCAGTTTTAAGTGGAATCCCGCCATGATAAATGAAATGGGGTATACTTATCAGTATTTCTATAGGCGCGAGCGAGATGCACGGGCGTCTGACATCATTTGGGTGTCATTTTGATGTCATAATGTAAATTAGAATTCTCCTCCGGGTATCCTCAATTTTGAGTTATTGCACGGTCAAGAAGGACTCAGGTGTGCGCTGCTGTGGCCACACGGTTCATCTTTTTAGGACAAAATCTAAATATTATTAGGGGATTAGGGGACAATTGTTTTGCTGCCACGTGACAGGCAGAGACTCTTATTCTACTTTTGGAACATTCCACGGCATTTTATTTCCTTTGTTGCGACTTTTTTCGACTTTACAGCAGGCAATTAATTTCTCTGCATATTTTTCACCGTTAGGCACAGAAAAGGAAACTCATGTAGCTGTGAATCTTCGGAAAATTCTCATGTGTACGGGACAACTGTAGACATTTTATAGGATTGCTCCTTTTATCTACATACCTAAAGATACAGAGTATAATAAGAGTACAGTGGGGCCGCAGGATATTGAAATGTTAATTAGGTTTTTTCATTAAAAAAAAAAATCTAATTCTTGTTCTATTCTTATTTTACACATTGAACTAATTCTAAACATTTTTAAATTATAAATAGTGGCAGGATATAACACCTCTCGCGTAAAATTATGTTCCTTATGACAGTTTCTTTAAGTATTTCTTGGTCGGACTTCACTTAAAAAAATTATATAAGTAATATGTGTTTACCGTAATTTTATTACTTTAATGTTACTTTTGTAAGGGCCGTTTAATTAACAAATTAATTAACTGCCAGATAAAACTTCCTGCAAAACGTAGCACTTTATCTACCAGTTAAGCTTGTGAAACGCCAACGATGACTTTATTCACTAGCAGCTCAGGAATTTACTTGGACATTGTGAGACGGGCCCTAAATCAGTGCGGAATGCAATGCAAGCTACGAAAATGCTAGGAGATTGTCCCGATATTTCCAAACCAGTGGTCACCTTACCAATTAGGGTACCAAGAGAGCGTATAACTTTCATGCAGGCTTCAAGTTTAAATGGCTGCATTTTGGCTACGGGTTATATTACTGTTATCGTCTACTTGATGTAAGTACTACCTCTACTTAATTTGATTTGGCTAAGGAGTAGGTATAGAAAACAGACTTATTGTTTTGTTGGTAATATGATTTTAGGTCTAAGAGAACGCCACACTAGCGTCTCCCGAGCGTCGCCGTCTAGCCAACTCTATGGCTGCAGTTCGACGCAAAATTGGCGCAAACTGCGCAGCGACGCCATTTTCCATAGCGTTGACTAGACACCGACGCTCAAAACTGCACTTATTTATTTGCACTTAATATTTTAAGGCTATGCGTGTGTGTGGGTGAGGCGTAGCACACACTACACTCTAACAGGGTCAATTTGTAGTTATTTGTATTCTATTTTCAAGTTTATTGCATGAACCCAACGGCCCAACGCATCATCGAAATAGATTATGTTAATTAGTTTTAGGTATTTATTGTTTTGTTTATTTTGTACTAACTTAGATATATAGGTAGATAAATAATAATTGTTGTATGTACTAACACTATATGAGTTTTTAGCTTGAAATAAAATGATTTTCAATTTCAATTTCAATTGCTATAAAATTGCCTGATTGTAATGAAATGCCTCGTCAGTTAAATATGCCTTCAACTTTTTTTAATGCATAATCTTCATGATTCGCTAGTAATGGATATAGACTACGCAGATTAGATATATTAGTAATTTAGTACGAATATGGAGTAGAATCCTTGCGAACTAATTATTTGACCCGCTTGCGGTAGATGCCACTGGGTGCTGGTGTGCCGAGGCCAAGGCCTTTTTAGAGGAAGTGGGGAGATGCATCCAAGAGAGATCGCTCAGGGACCTTTCTGATGCAAAGGTTACCCATAGCTGTTAAACGTGGCAACGCGGCGAGCGTCATGGGTGCTTTTGCGCCGGGGGGTGACGGGGTGACTTTCTAGTGTAGTGTTAATTTAAAAAATATATTGTTTTGATTTATTTGTGTTTGGATTTTTTTGTTTATATTTAGTTTTATTTATAGTTAATATTATAGTATCAATTCTAATTTTTATTGCTTGTAAAATGATAATTGACATGTAATTTCGTACGAAAGACTGAGTTGTAGAATAGCTGCGGAATTGCTTCGACGATCTCTAGAGACAAACTTCACATCATACGCTTGAGTCGAGTCATATGAAGTACAGTTCACGTCATAACGGAGCAAGTTTTATTTCCCCGAGGTGGGGTAAAGCGTTAGGTACCAGTTACCAGTTTCCGCCCTTTAAGGGCCTGAAGCAAATGAAGATAAAGAAAAAGATATTTTATTGAGTTAATAAAGGTGCTTATACTACTTACATTATATTTATGGTACAAAACCAACAGGCAGGCAAGTGTCATCTGACTCCCAACCCTGACTAGTATGAACTGGTTCACGGTGGGTCAGGATTGACCGTCCTTACAGTCATATCATTTTCAGCAAGTGCCAATCGATTTTCACTTAACTTTAATTAAGACGCGTAGGTTCAGCTTCTTCTCATTCTCACTGCGTCATATGTCATAAATAGTCATCTTAAGGCAGGCCCTACTTATACTTTGCTCGGCCTTTTGCCCTACGGTCTAATAGTCATCTTAAGGCAGGCCCTACTTATACTTTTGCTCGGAGTTTCTCTACGCGATCGAATCAGAAATGAGGAGATCCGTAGGCGAACTAAAGTCACCGACATAGCCCACCGGATTAGCAAGCTGAAGTGGCAATGGGCAGGCCACATTGCACGTAGAGAAGATGGCCGATGGGGTCGAAAAGTACTCGAGTGGAGACCACGGACTAGCAAGCGCAGCGTAGGACGACCACCCACAAGATGGACAGACGACCTTATTAAGGTCGCCGGAAGACGCTGGATGTGAGTCGCTTCCAACCTGTACATGTGGAGGTCCAAGGGGAAGCCTATGTTCAGCAGTAGACGTCTTATGGCTGAGATGATGATGATGATGACCTATACTTTACTTGGACATTGTAAAACCAATTTATCTACCAGTTTAACTTATTTGAAGATTATGGTCTTATAATCTTCATCATCGTTGGCGTTTGCCAAGGATAACTTTATTCGTCAGATAAGTGGCAAATAGCTGATACAGGACTTTATTTGGACATTGTGAAACAAGCCCTTAGTTTAATTATCAAAGCAATTTACTAATGCATTACTACATATGTTGTGGATAGACCATAAATCATTGTGTAGACGTAGTGTTCTAATCAAAGCAGACAATTTTTCAAATCTGGTTTTCTGCAAATTTATACCCGGGTCGCGTCGCATAAAATGGTTTATGGCTAGTGATGAGCGTTGCCTGTCGGGAATACCGGGAATTTACTAAATATATTGCCTAAAATATATCATAAATGAAGACGAAAGTAGACGGTGCGCGAAATCGTCTTTTTATACTAACGTGGTCCCCATTTCCCTCTCCCAACATTATTGAAAATATTTTGATTCATATGTAATTATATCAAGTACAGCTATGCGCCTTCGCATTTTTTTAATTTAAATATTTGTTTGGAATTTGTTTTTGGCTTCTAATCCTTATAATAATAAAATAATCGACATAAGTTAAACGAAGGGGCATAGCTATAATTAATAGGGCACGAAAATATGTATAATATTCATCCATAAAGGAAGAGGGCCTATCGCAAATACGGAAATTCGTAAATTGCTAGGATCTTTCTCTTTTACTCCAATGAAGGCGTAATTAGACTGACAGAGAAAGATGACAGCAATTTGCGAACTTCGTTTTCGTGGTTATAGCCCTTGGGACTGCATTTGTACCCGAAGAAACGATCGCGTCACGTATCCCTTTTCCTCTTAAACCGAGGAATAGTCAAGCATAAACCTACTTCCACAGAGAACAAAATAATCAAACCCAACTACCCTTTTTTGCTCATTTGTTTCCTATACGTAGTAGTACCTATATAATATATAGGACAACGAGAGCCCTCTAGTGCAAATGTTTTGTAACCATTCTTGAAGCGCCATCTTTAATTCTGAAGCAGAACGATCGACGTCTATATGCATACCTATCTATAGGCCCTATTTACAGATTGATAAGTGTTTAGTGCGATTTCATACATTTGCTCCGAGACGGCCTTTGGGGGTGGCGAACGGGGCAGTCGTCCGAGACCTCGCGTTTGTAGACGCCTCGCGCAAAAACCCGAGCAGCTTTTTTACAATGTTTCACATGACATCAAACTTGACTCAAGAAACGTAAAAATGGGCCAAATGCAAAAACCAAATGTAAAAAGACGTGCAATTGGTGTTGGGTTAAAAAGCAAATTGATGTTCCGGAAGCATGATGTTGCCCCCTAGGAGGCAGAAGAGTGCACGACAAGTTAGTTAGGAGAAAAGCTCGAAATGTTCGGCCAAATGGCTGAAAACCCAGTTGATGCAGAGCCACAAACGTACAACCCAACGATCAAAGTATTACTAAAAGAAAATTCATTCAAATTAAAAAGAAATCCTCAAGATCAAAATTAACAATAGGCAATTAATTCATTCATTGCCTATGCGGTTTGGTGTTAAATGTTCTTTATTTATAATAACAATATCAATATACATAATGGATATGAGATTTTTATTAATTTTCATTTATTTCTCATAAAGTAGGTACAGTACCAGCTAAAAATATATCACCTTCAGATAAAAACCTGAAGTCGCCACACATCACTATTAACAGCTCTATAAAAGAGGAATATTTGCAAAACTGCAACTGCGAATAGTTCAAAATGAATTTAAAACCCTCCATTCCACGGAGGATTGACACAATTTTGTGCGACAAACTATTTGGTTTCATAATTATTATTTTAAATTCATCAAAACTTTGGAGCGGTATTTGAGGATTACCAACAGGTCAATTTGAACATGCACTTGACATCAAAACGATATTCGAATAATATTTTTTTATGTATATTTGGGGGCACAGATCGATCTAGCCCCAAACTAAGCAAAGCTTGTATGCTTGTACTATGGGTGACGTTATACATGCGTACATACTTATATAGTTACATAGAAAACACCCATGACTCAGGAACAACTATCTGTATTCATCACACAAATGCCCTTATCGGGATTCCAACCCGGGACCATCAGCTTCATAGGCAGGGTCACTACCCAGACCCACTAGGCCAATATGGTCGTCAATATTGGAATCATACCAGTTATCGCTGTCAAGCGTTCATTTCGCTCCGACTTGCACGTATATGTATTAGTGCGAGCGAGACGTTCACGCGAAGGACAGCTCACTGATATGATTCAAATATCGGTTTGATGTCAGATGCACGTTCGATTACCCTGAGCGCCTATCGCGAACCACGTTCGACGTGTTGCCTCCCTCTCGCACTTGTAAATTCGTACGTAAGTGTGACAGGGAGGCAACACGTCGAACATGGTTCGCGGTAGGCCCTAGTATATGAAAATCAAAATGCCGTAAGCGAGTGGAAACTTCACACGCATTGAAAGTCAATGGACGAGGGCCTTTGTCGCTATAAAATGGGCAAAATCTGGCGGCTGTAAAAATTCGCTGAGCGCGCGTAATGCGATTTATCGCTCGCACTCAGCGATAAAGCGCCGCTTTTATTGTGGACGGCCGCTGTTTTTAGGGCTCCGTACCAAACAAATAGGAACCCTTATGGTGCAACTTTGTCACATCGCTAAATATCTCAGGAACTACTTACGATATCGATTTACATAGAAATATTTACATACATTTAGAAATTTTTTATGTTGATAGTTTTTGTGAAAAGACCTGTTTGTAAAAATGGACTTTAGTGCTGCGAGTGCTTACGACTTTTCAGAAAATGTCCAATAGAAATGGGACACTGAGCGACATAAGCGCTAAGTAAAGTGTGGTTGCTTTTCTCTGGGAACTACACATATAAATTCAAAGGCGTTTAGGATATTTTTAGATATAGGGGTCCCTCCCATAAATCAGGACGTTCTGCTTAAGTAGGGAATTATGAATCATGACGTCATCAGCGGTCGTTCATCAAACTTAAGATGGCGGCTAATGGTACCGTTTGGATTCAGACTGCACCAGCATTACTGCAGCAGTATTACAGCGCGACATTACTGCCGCAAATGTCAAAAATACGGGCAGTGACATCGATCTTGACATTATGCAGTAATGCAGCCACCAGTAATACTGTTGCAGTCGACTGCATTACAAAAGGAAAGTTCTTACCTTAAAGGTTAGGTACATTCGGTTTGTGACCGCACAGCAATGCTAAGCTGATAGCGTAAAGGTACCATTCCGATGAGAACTGCAGCTTATGGTTAGCACTGATTGACTAGCACGTTATTAACAGGGCCCGTACTTATCATGCCGTTGACGCAAAAATGACGTATTTTAACATACAGGGAGTTACTACAAATTTAGATAACTTTCTTATTGATGGGTATCATAATAAATACTTGTTACGTGAATAAAAGCTTGTTACGCTGTTAAAAACAAAAAATATATATTATTTCATAAATTAATAATCTATTATTTATTTGTGTGACAATAAAATGAAAGTCAGTTAGACGTTTCTATATTGATTGTCAAGTATACGTATCAGTTACCTAAAGAGATTGACAAATGATTCATTATTACGAAAATATTAATTGGAATCATACTCTATGTAGCGTGACGTAATTTTTCTGTCAACGGCATGAAATGTACGGGCTCTGCACGTTATATTTACGCGGATTGGCAATGCAATATTTTGTATTTTAATTTCCGCAAAGTAACGCCTGATTCTATTCGTTATTTGAAAATGTCAGTGACTTAATATTTAATAAGTTATTTATTACTCGTAGTTGACAGTAATGTCGCCCATCACCGGTCAGCCTGCATTAGCAACGCTGCTGGCAGTCGCAATGAGAAAGTAACCTTACAAAGGTACCTGAAGCGGTGGTGGCCGAGTAGATAAATTATGACATCCGACTTTCAATCCGGGGGTAACGGGTTCAAATCGTGACTCGTACCAATGAGTTTTTCGGAACTTATGTACGAAATATCATTTAATATGTAGCACTAGCTTTTTGTGAAGGTAAACCTCGTGAGGAAACCTGCATACGTCTGCGAAGAAATTCAAAGATGTATGTGAAGTGATGAAGTCCCCAATCCGCATTGGGCTAGCGTGGGGACTATAGCCCAAGCTCTCTCGCGCCTGAGAGCTCTAGGCCCAGCAGTGGGACGTATATAGGCTGAATTATTATATATTGAATAAATTTACATCTAGATTAGGAAGCTGGGATTTTATAATGAGCGGACGAAGGCGGATCCAGTTTTATATGTATAACCAGGAGGGGGTGACTATATTACACGCATTTCTCCAAAACACACATAAGCATCAAATCTTAGTTCAATCATGGTCATCAGAAATTTTGGCAAATGAGCCTAGGTTTTCAATAACATAAATAATACACTAATGGTTGCGAAGCTAATAATAATAATAATAATTCAACCTATATACGTCCCACTGCTGGGCACAGGTCTCCTCTCATGCGCGAGAGGGCTCGGGCTATATAGTCCCCACGCTAGCCCAATGCGGATTAGGGACTTCACATACACCTTTGAATTTCTTCGCAGACGTGTGCAGGTTTCCTCACGATGTTTTCCTTCACCGAAAAGCTAGTGGGAAGCTACTACGGAATATCTTTAAACAGTTCTCTTATAAATGTACTACACTCTATCTCTCTCTCTATATGTCTCTTTCTTTCTACTGAAAACGCGTCGTCCCTACTCAAAACTAACTTTTACTAAAATCTATTTTGAATAATTATTGAAAATTAGTCTTCACCAAGGATATTTGCGAAAACTGATTTTGACTGAAAAATTCCAGTTAAAACTAGTTACTATCGAGGCCTTATGGGAAATTAGTTTTACTAGTGAAAACGTGCTTTCAATGAGGCGATACAACATACAGAAGTATATATATTACAAAAAAAATAAGATTAAAACATATTGAAATTGTTTACCACGAAATGGGCTCGCGCAGCATAATGCTGACCTGAAGGTCAGCGCTGATCTTCCGGCGAGACCATTTGTGGGCTACGATTGCAACTGTACGGCACGGCCTCGTAAAACTGAACGCATCCACTTGCGACAGCTACTAGCGCCATCTACGTGTATGACAGATGACAGAAATGAAAATTTTAAATAGTGAAAACGCGTTTTGAGGCGATACGGAAAACTAGTTTTAGGAAGGGAGCTATTTAGTTATAACCGCCGATGTATTTCTTGTACTTAACTCATTTGTAATTGTCATTTGATATTTACCACTAGCTTTTCGGTGAAGGAAAACATCGTGAGGAAACCTGCATGCATCTGCGAATAAATTCAACAAAGGTGTATGTGAAGTCCCCAATCCGCATTGGGCTAGCGTGGGGACTATAGCCCGAGCCCTCTTGCACATGAGAGGAGGCCTGTGCCCAGCAGTGGGACGTATATAGGCTGAATTATTATTATATATATATATAATGTATATTTATTTATCCTATGTATCACAACAATTTGTAATGTAATATGTATCCACGAACGGTGTATCGATATAAACCCGACAGGGTTTCACGGCACTTTTCTGTTTAGTTCAACGTAAGATATGTTATAAAGTAAATAAATAAATAAATATGCGTTTTCACTAAAAAGTGTTTTTTACGATGACACTTCTAAATACACGTAGCAATATTGTGGCATTAAATTGCGTATCGTGCACTTTTCTAAAAGCATTTATTGTGTCATAATGCATTTTATGTGAAGAATC
The DNA here is from genome assembly GCF_033807575.1 of Cydia pomonella. Lineage (NCBI taxonomy): Eukaryota > Metazoa > Arthropoda > Insecta > Lepidoptera > Tortricidae > Cydia > Cydia pomonella. Next base: position 19,212,808 of record NC_084721.1, on the reverse strand, counting down.
TTGAGATATGAATTTGCTAGGCGACTAAATAAAAAAAAAAATATATATATATATATATATATATATATATATATATATCTCGTGCATATTGCAACTACAACATGTGGATAAAATCAGACATTACAGTGTCTATATTCGATATAACCGCAAACTTAAACTAGACATCATAGTGCTTGGTTACTTAAAGTTGAAATGAGCCACTTAGAGATGACGCAGTGAAAGAAAAGATTTATTGTTAAAAAATGTAATGCCTTACCAATTTTTGAGGTATAATTTATTTGGGTGAGATCTGTAGTTACCTATTTAAGGAATGCTGCAGTTTGAAATTTATATATCGATCATATTTTTAACTCGAGATCATTTTCGTGCTAGACTTTTATAGGTACGACTTTAAATGTACCCTCAGGTGCCAACAGGTTTATACTAGACTTTAAATATTCAAATTTAAAAATGTATTCTGCAACTAGACCTCAAGGGCTCTTTTACAAGTCAATACAACATTTATAGTAACATGATATAGTGACATGAAAAATTTATAAATACAACAGCCAATGGGTAAACATTACATTATGATAATCTTAAAATATATAATTACTACAATATAACAGAAATATAAATAGTCTCTATGGTTAAAAATACATTAAATCTGGAGATGTAAGGGGTCGCCAATGTCAGAGTACTAATACTAATAAGATTTGGAGGTGTAAAGTCTCTCCTAGTGTCAAAATGAAATTTATACTAAATAAATCAATCGCGTTTAGATTGTTAAGCTAGCAATCTCATAAACTAATGCTACAGAATACATAACTAGGATGTACCAAGTCAAGAATATTATACAATATTACAGAGACTTATAGTCTCCACGGTTAATACATTAAGTTAGGAGATGTATAAAGTCCCCACGGTCTTAGAAAGATAATTAATAATACCCATTAATAATATTTGGAGGTGTAAAGGCTCTCCAAGTGTCAAAGAATAAAAAATTAAAAACGTGTATAAAATGCATGTTTCATGTTTGTGGTAGGTTTTATACATTTAAATTCATACATATCAATCTTACGGATGATAATCGAAGAAGGAAGTCTTTTACCAGCGACTCTCCAAAGTAGGAATGCAAATTATATGAAATCTATATGCACATGTATACGTCAGAAAACATAAATTTATATAGATACCCCACAGACGCTGAGAGCACAAATTTTCATACAAAAAGTACCTGATGTGAAAAAAAGTTTAGAATCCTAACAGAAAAAAAAAATTGTTAGGTACTTATGTTGAAACTATCTTTCTTGAACACATGGAACAATAACATTCAACTTTTAACGCGTAAAGTAGTGAACAATTTTTAAATATCAACGAAATATGAAAAATACTCCAAATCTTCTCTTAAGAGGAAAGGGGACGGCCGCTACTCCATACAAACGTTGGACCCGGGTATGTCCTTAAACTACGTCCAAAAGAGAGGTATGGGCAATGTGAATGTCATCGCGCCTTGTGTGGTAGGGCACAGCACAGCGGATGTCATTCCAGATCTAGAGGAGAGCCCAACTGGGGAAGTACCTCCACCTTACTGAAAACCGCAGCCAAATAACACTTGACCCTACTCATAGTGTTGTGTTCCTGCCGGTGAGTAAGGTTGCCAGAGCTCAACGAGGGGGGTGGGGTTAGGGTCGGCAACGCGCATGTAACTCCTCTGGAGTTGCAGGTGTACATAGGCTACGGAGACTGCTTACCATCAGGCAGGCCGTATGCATGTTTGCCACCGACGTAGTATTAAAAAAAGTCCCCATTTTCCTCTCTGGATATTGCCATTATGGAACATATTTTTTTACATAATTTAATATAAATTCTCCTACGTTTGTCTTTTTGTAGATTTTTTGATTACTGTAAACATTAGGTGCGAAGAACAGATTTCATACAAAGTGTCAAAATATTTTATCCAGAGCGGAAAGAGGAGTACGTTTGTATGAAAAATCGATTTCACGCGGGTCCTCCACTGTCATTTTAAACGTCTCATGATTGGCGGAAAGAGATGAAGAACTCTGTATACGTATAGCGATCAGTCTTAATCGACAGATGCTGGCGAGTAATTTATGTTTCGTTCCGATGTCCCGTAATTAGTTACAAACGTCATCCATCACAGCGACCGCATCTCACACCGTTGGGTGTCAAATAATTAATAGAATCAGGTGTTACTTTGCGGAAATCCATGCTAATTAAAGCAAGAAATATTACTTTGTTAATCCGCGAGAAACTGAACGGATTCAGTTGTCGGGTGTCAGACCGTCAACATCTCCAGCATCAGCATCTCCTGAGGATGCCTCGTAGAGAGGCGAAACACGTGTCAAGTTTTGTACTTTTGGTGGTGGGTTGTTATATTTATTTGCGTATTTATTTTTGCGGTGGGAGGGTGGGAACATTAATTGCATGTAAAAATACGCAAGTAAGTATAACGGGTTAGCACTGATTGACTAACACGTTATTTTCTCGCGGATTAGCAAAGTAATATTTCTTGCTTTAATTAGTATTGGGTGTCATCCAAGACCAGTGGCCGTACCGCGAGTTGACATTTGACATTTACGCTAGCGACTGCGTGAATTCCATTCGATTGCAATCCGTCATGACTATGTTAGCTCTAGGTACAGTTACAGGGGTCGGTAAACTTTTGAGGAGAGTCAGCTGGAGTAAAAACGACCCGGAGGCCAATAATTCAAAACGTCACTCGTACATGTCCGTACATGTATTGGCGTGAGCAGAGATAAATTCGAACGTATCCTAACATTAGAATAATATTTGAATGATATCAGGTAATTTAGGTAATTTATTGTCTCGCTCGTGCCAATAAATGTACGGACAAGTACGGTCACGTTTGAAAATATAGATACGGACGATAAAGTGCCGAAAATATGTATACACCGTATGTGTGTGTGTATTTTTTCTTTAAAAATATATGTCGTTTTACATGTATGTAAAATGTATAATAGTTGGTGCAATAAAGAATATTTACTTATTACTTACTTACACCCTAATACAGTGAAACTTGGTTAAGTGGGACCTGGATAAGTGAGAAACCTCTATAGCTGGGACTCATGATGCGGTCCCGATTGAGCACTGAATTACCTCTGTTAGTGAGACAAAACAAACCTCTATAACTGAGATCAGTACTTTGATTTTATTGTCACATTTACCTCTATAATTGAGACAAAAAGTGTATTTACCTCTTTTACTGAGACCATATTGGCAAGAATACTTTTGCTCAATTGTTTTTTTAAGAATGTTATAGGAATCGACCTCTGTATCTGAGATAACGTCAATCCCTCAACCTCTTTAACTAAGACTATTCCAGATAAATTCCCGTTTTTTTTTACTAATTCTCACTTTAGGATGGTATTCCACCTGTATAATTAATTTGTTCAATGTGCCTTGCGTCTCACTCTCTCATTAAAGCAAAACGTTGTTATACCATACTTACCCACAAATTCCGCATTTGGTTAATTGCGTCGGTCTTCAAGTTTTATTGTCTTAGTTTAAATAGTTAAAACTATAGAAATATAAGCTAAAATCTTGATAAGTACCGTTTTTCATTTTTGAAAATGGTGAGACACAATAAAGACTGTATCAATTTTAATGTCAAAATCTATCTTTTGTAGACACATTAAAAATAAGTTGCGAAAAAATATTTATAGACTCACAGAAAAGTTCACTCAATGTTCTGAAGGACAAGGATTATTTTACCTTATTTTTATTGATAAGATAATAACTCATACGTAATGTTTACAAAATAACTTACTAACTAACCACCTCTATAACTGAAATAACCTCTATTAATGGAACCTCTGTAAATGAGACATACATTTATTTATACCTGGCTAATTGAGACCCTGAGTAAGTGGAATACCTCTTTAAGTGAGACGAATTTGAAGGTACCTTGAAGTCTCAGTTATCCCGGTTTCACGGTATATGGGCAATAAGGTCGTGGATACATATTTTTAGGACTTTGTTCGTATCGATATTTTCACAAGTGACTGTACGAGCAAAAAGTGCTTAATAACTGAATGACATAAGTTAGATGTCAGTTTCATGACAGTGTACGTTCGAATTGGCCTGGAATACGGGCGACTGCCATCTTTAAGATACCATTTTGATGTCATAATGTAGGACTAACCTCTAGTTTTATTACACTGAAAACATAATATGGGTTTGATGTCAGTGAAGTTTCGTATTGGCCTGATAGTTTCGTACAATAGTCTTACTTACTTACTTACGTAAGGTTATTTGGAAGATATCGCTTTTAGCGATACGGGAGAGTCCACCTGTTGTTAACTATAGTGTTATGAATGAACTTATTATATTAGTGATTATCAAATACAAAAAAAAAATACAATAACATTATCGACAAAATAATAATTCTTACGACAGTTTAAATTCGATTAAGGCTTGTGTTGTGGGTACTAGACAACGATTCAGAAATAAATGACCGTTACCAAGATTTGAACCCGAGACCCCCTACTTCGTAGGCACAGTCACAACCGACTAGGTTAGGATGTCATTAATTTAGCACGCAAGTTCATTTTGTGGCATTTAATAATTTACTATTTTGATTGATTGATGTCGGATGAATTTTGACTCTTAGAGACTCTATACATCTCTAAGGATAATTTGATAAAAGTCATTTAGTTGTGACATTTATAGATATTTACACCTCTGAATAATTTAAGATTCTTTTTTGTATTTGTTTTTTTTATTATTATTATTTTAGTTATTTTTTTGTAATTGTATTTTATACTTAATTGTTGAAATTCCATGTTGACGTGTAAAAGTGCCCTTGTGGCCTATTTGCTGAATAAATGTTGAAGTTGAAGTTGAAGTCGGTGTAACAGAAGACCTATCTTCCAGACGAGGATTTGCATCTGTTTATTTAACGCAATGACCTATACCGGGTGTTTTCTGTAACAGGAACAATAAATTAAACTGTAGGCTGTACTCCTCAAACTGACGAACGAAATAATAATAAAAAAAAATTAAAAAAAAAAAAAAAAAAATTAAAATTATTTTATTATTATTTTATAGGTTCTTTACACTATTGTACACATCGGCCCTATCAAGTCAGCTTCTTGTAGCTTCAGAAATTACGAAAATAGCATCCATATAAGTAAATATTTATAAAAAATTAAAATCTATTTATTAAGTATAACTTCAGCTAATCTATACAGCATTTGCGCCGTGTTAACTATAACTTATGTTTTATTTTTATTACACATTGAAGTTAATTCTAAGACGCAATGTATGGCGAATTTTGTTTTGTTTAAAGCGTGACAAGCAACGTCAAACACACTGATATCAGCGTACATTGAAAATAATATTAAATTCCCATGAAATAGTTGAAATCTAAAGATTTCATAATTTTCAAAAGTTGTTATTCAAAAGTTATGTAGTTTTAGGAGTACAATATATGGTTTAATTATTTGCTCGTGTTACAGGAAACACCCGGTATACTGTGGTATTTTGTTTTACAATTTTAGTAAGAAAAACAAAAATATTACTTTGCTAATCCGCAAATTTGCTTTGCGGTTTGGCTTTGACTAGAACGATATCTTATTGCTGATTAGCAAAGTAATATTGTTTGCTTTCATTAGTATGTATTCCCGCAAAGGACCTAACGCCTGTTTCTTATATTATATGTAAGAGAATTCCATGAGGCACTAAGCCCCCATTTGTAACTTTTTTAACGTGTAACAGAATTAAAAATAAACAAATACATAAAAAAGTATTTCAAATGGACAAAAAAAAATTCTTTGGAGATGTCAAAATCTCTGTATCGGCCTGAAAAAAAAATACATATATTATATAGGTACATAAAACTATTAATGTATTATTTAATGTATTTTTTATAGCTGTTGGAATTCCTTGTATAAATAAATAAATAAAAATAAATTATCAAATTATCCCTAAAGATAATTATTCAGGGTTTTAGAGACATGATACTCATTCTAAGAGAAAACATTTTCGAATAACTAAGACTGAGCACTAACTGGTTTAAAATACAAAGAACCACCAGTACGTTTTAAAGGTTCCCTTAACAATAGCCGTTAAAAACATAAAAAAAACCTTTTCACGGAGTTTCCGCCATTACCGCGTGGCGCGGTGCACGGCCTTTCACCCGCGTTGCGTTCGGGTGTAGGTAAAGTCGCCATCAGATATATCGGAGCGGCCAACGTGCTCACAAATATCTGAACACGCCTCTATTGTCAAGGCGTTAGAGTGCGTATTCAGATATTTTTGAGCACTTCGGCCGCTCCGATATATCAGATGGCGACTGTACGCTTTATTTACACAATGCGGTGTGCCATTTAAAATATGAAAGGTATTATGTGCGTTGAGCTATTCTTTTTGAAAAAAGGTGGTTTTAAGAGGGTTCGGAGCGGGTTTTGAAAGATACCGGTTTGTCGTTTTAGACTATTGCGTTGTCATGTAGTGCAGTTTTTATATTGTAGCGAAAAAATTATTAGTACTAATAAATATAGGTAATAATTATTACTAATAATTATTACCTATATTTATTATATAATAGGATTACATACGGACATATATAGTATATAGCTTTTCGGTGAAGGAAAACATCGTGAGGAAACCTGCACACATCTGCGAAGAAATTCAAAGGTGTATGTGAAGTCCCCAATCCGCATTGGGCTAGCGTGGGGATATAGCCCGAGCCCTCTCGCACATGAGAGGAGGCCTGTGCCCAGCAGTGGGACGTATATAGGCTGAATTATTATATTATATTTATTTATTTATTTTGAAACGTAATAATATACAGCATTACAGTCGAGACCAAAGCACTGTACAATTCAGATTATATAATAGGATTACATACGGACATATATAGTATATAGAGTCCGTAAAATTGATAAATAAATTATCGCTGTTGAGTAATTTTACTTATTTAAAAACGTGAGCACTCACCCGTTTTAATATATTTGATATAAAAATTGTACCCAAATACTTTAAGTTTCAGGCACCGATATATGAATCACATAAATATTTTTTTTTTAAATCATATTGGTATAAAAAGCGCTGGTGGCCTAGCGGTAAAAGCCACTTACAATCAGGAGGTCGCGGGTTCAAACCCCGGCTGTACAAATGAGTTTTTTGGAACTTATGTACGACATTTTATTTTATATTTACCAGTCGCTTTTCGGTGAAGGAAAACATCGTAAGGAAACCGGACGAATCCCAATAAGGCCTAATTTACTGTTTGGGTTGGAATGGAAGGTCAGATGGCAATCGCTTTTGTAAAAACTAGTGTCTATGCCAATTCTTAGGATTAGTTGCCAAGCGGACCCCAGGCTCCCATGAGCCGTGGCAAAATGCCAGGTCAACGCGAGAAAGACAAAAATTAGATTCATATTAGTTAGCTGTCTTCAGCGAAAGGTCCGGGTCCGGCCGAGGCTTCTGACACTTCATTTTCTATGGCGGGTGACCGGTGGAGGTGATTATATGAAACTGGAGTGTCGGACCTTTCGGCCCGGATCGGTATAACTAGACATGTGAGTCATCCTTTATTCTTTAGGGTTGTGATGATGGTATCCTGTTATCCCTCATCAGGGACATAGGGCTCTCAGACGATATTTCTATTTCTCATGGTCCAGCGCAGCCTCCTCCAGCTCCGCCCAGCCGAGGCCAATTGATGCAGCCTCCTTTTCCACTGTGCGCCTCCAGGTTACGAGGGCGACCTTACCCTCTTTTTCCGAGAATTTTCCAGGTCGGCACTTGCTTGGTTAGGTGGTTGTTTCACCTTCATAAAACCTGTCCGATCCAGCGCCATTTCCGCAGAAGTATCTCCTTAGCTAAAGGGTTTTGTCCGGTCAATTCCCATAATTTAGTATTCGCAATGGTCCGTGGCCAGTAGACTCCTACGATTCGCCGCAAACACTTCTTTAAAAACACCTGGATTCTACTGGTTATGTCTTGTTTGACGGGCGAGCACGGGGAGGACCGACCGACTTTAGGAATGTATTACCATAATTTTAAAAAGTAAGGAATATCTCGAAAGCCAAGCGTCTTACGCGACATCCGTTATGTAACTTTTAAAATTCCAATTTTGCACCAGGGTTTTGGGTGTTTCAGGCCCTGTTCCTCCTATTAAAGCCTGAAAAGATTATATTTGGGCCTGAAATAATGTCGTTACAAGCAGCTTACATATGTAAGTGTGACCATATGGTCATAATGTACGTAATGAGGGGGAGTGTTAGGGTCGGCGTCATTAACTCCTCTGGAGTTGCAGGCGTACATAGACTACGGAGACCGGATGGTAAGCACCATCAGGCGAGTCGTATGCTTATTTACCACCGACGTAGTATAAAACCGTCACGTATAGTCAAATAAAATGTAAGTATCTACCGGACATGTCAATGACTAATTTCAAAATATTGCTCATTGAAATGCTACGCAATCCATCGTCCTTTTATTGATGTAAATATTTCACACTAATTCCGTGGAAGATGGGACGGGTGCTGGTATGGGACGCCACTTGTGTAGACACCCTAGCCCCGTCTCATCTCCACAGCACATCTGCTAAGGTCGGCGCGGCGCCGAATACAATTTCATACCTTTTGGCGTCGAGACCCTTGGCCCGTGGGGTCCAAGTACCCTTAAGCTCATTAAGGACCTTTCAAAAAGGTTAGCAGAGGTCACCTGCGACCGCAGAGCTGGCAGCTTCCTCGCTCAAAGAATTAGTCTTGCAATACAGCGAGGAAATGCTGCCAGCATCTATGGCACCATGCCGCATGGGGATATTTATTAATATTTTATTTTAAGTTTAGTATTATTTATTTTTAGATTTAGGTTTTAAGTTTTATAGTTTAATTATGATTTATCTGATGTAATCAATATTAATTTTTGTTCGCACAATAAAGATGTTTTATTTTTAAATTTGCAAATATTTTTTTATATTCAAAATGTTTTTTCTTGCATATTTGACAATCTTTTTTGACAATTTTGTTGTTCTTTTACCTGGTTGTTGTTCTTTTACCTGGTTGTTGTTCTTTCACTCAAGGTTCAAAATTGCGAAATCTTTTCTCCTTGTTCACATCGGTGAAATTCGATGACTTTCATCTGTCTGTGGTCAAAGAGATTCCTTGCTAGTAAAATAAATTAGTACTTACCACTGGAAATCCGCAACATGGCGAAGGCCAGATAAAACTTTGTCACGATAATAAGTAAGTATCTTTGTGGTGTAAATGGGGATGGCGAGAGTCAGCGGCATGCCAGTCTGGCGATCCGGATCACCACATTGAGTGTCTCAGTACCATCCATATTAAGACTATACGACGAATCGCATACCTAAAGTTTGATTTTAAAACATATTCGATCTTGGGTCTATCGCGAATTTATTTTGTTACACTTATTTCCAAAGTTTCGACGTAGGTCTGACCGTGGTCGCGGAAAGTATGTTTTAAAACGTGTCCAACACGCGAAAGTTAGAAATGTTACAGTTTGTTTTTTTTAAATTTTAGAAGATAACTTAAAGTCAAAGCCATACGATAAATAAGTAAGTAATCTGTCCCCAAGTTTACATAAGAAGCTCCCCGTAAATAACTAGCATGCAGAAACATACATATGGCATGCGCGATAACATCTCATCGAGTATTCCCCACGCATCGGCGCTGGGACCAGGGGGTACCATAACTTGCTAATATTAGTTCCTTCTGGTGTGCCATTCATATAGCTACCCGAGTTATGACTCAAAAGCCTTACTTAGGTCCTAAAAACGCTTCTTCATTTTATTTTAATTTTACTTAAAATAAAATGTTATTCTTTCATCTGCGCTGAAGGTACCATAACTTGCTAATATTAGTTTCTGGGGTGCCATTCATATAGCTACCCGAGTTGTGTTGTGACTCAAGCCTTACTTTGAGGTGCCAAAATGCTCCGAGTATTCCCCACGCATCGACGCTGGGACCAGAGGGTACAATAACTTGCTAAAATTACGAGTAGTTCCTTCTTGCGTCGAGCGAACCCGAGTTATGACTCAAAAGCCCTTTATGTCCCAAAATACTCCAAGTATTTCCCACGCATCGACGCTGGGACCAGGGGGCACCATAACTTACTAATATAAGTTCCTTCTAGCGAGCCATTTGCTTAGCAACCCGATTACAAGCGACTTAGGAACTCTATGATCCTGAAAAGATAGCTCTGTACAGTCTTTTAACAGGACAATTCGAACGAACACTTGACTTCAACACGATACACTAGAGTCTCCCGAGCGTCGGCGTCTAGTGAACTCTATGGCTGCTGCTCTACGCAACGTTGGCGCAACTGCGCAGCGACGCCACTTCCCATAGCGCTGACTAGATGCCGACGCTCAAAAGACGCTAAAGTGGGGTGGCCCTATATGATGTCAGTTCTCGCTCGCGCTAATACATATACGGGCAAGTCGGAGCGAAATGAACGCGTGAATGATAACTGACTGACATTTACAGTAGTACCGGTAAATTTTATTATATCAATTAAATATATAGTCAAAATATTTTTTTTTATTACTCTTTAGGGTTCCGTAGTCAACTAGGAACCCTTGTAGTTTCGCCATGTCCGTCTGTCTGTCTGTCCGGGGCTTTGCTCCGTGGTGGTTAGTGCTAGAAAGCTGAAATTTGGCATGGATATATAAATCAATAAAACCAAGAAAGTCGTACAATAAAATCTAAAAAATTTTTTTAGGGTACCTCCCATACTCGTAAAGTGGGGGTGATTTTTTTTTGCTTCAACCCTACCGTGTTGGATATCGTTGGAAAGGTCTTTCAAAACTAATACGGGTTTTTGACAAACATTTTTGGATAAAGTGGATATATTCGGAAATGAACGCTCCGAAAAAAAAAAGCGGCCAAGTGCGAGTCGGACTCGCCCATTAAGGGTTCCGTACCATTTATGACGTATTAAAAAAACTACTTACTAGATCTGGTTCAAACCAATTTTCGGTGGAAGTTTGCATGGTAATGTATATCATATATTTTTTTTAGATTTTTCATTCTGTTATTACAAGTTACAGGGGGGGGGGGGGGACACATTTTTTCACTTTGGAAGTGTCTCTCGCGCAAACTATTCAGTTTAGAAAAAAATGATATTAGAAACCTCAATATTATTTTTAAAGACCTATCCATAGATAGATACCCTACACGTATGGGTTTGATGAAAAAAGATTTTTTGAGTTTCAGTTTTAAGTATGGGGAACCCCCAAATTTATTGTTTTTTTTTCTATTTTTGTGTAAACATCTTAATGCGGTTCATAGAATACATCTACTTACCAAGTTTGAACAGTATAGCTCTTATAGTTTCGGAAAAAAGTGGCTGTGACATAATCGGACAGACAGACGGACATGACGAATCTAAAAGGGTTCCGTTTTTTGCCATTTGGCTACGGAACCCTAAAAATGTGTCCCCCCCCCCCCTCTAACTTTTGAACCAAATTTGAACCAAAAAATATGACAAAAATCTTGGAAGTAGAGCTTAAGAAAGACATTAAACGAAAACTATAGCGGATATGATCAATTTATCTGTTTTTGAGTTATCGCAAAAAGTTTCCCCTTCATAGTAAAAAGACGTACATCCACAGTTCATCCCTTGGTTAACAATCTACTATACTTTAAGCTCCAGTTTAGCTTATTGTGACGGAGGAGTAACTACGGAACCCTACTCTGAGCATGGCCCGACATGCTCTTGGCCGGTTTATTTAGTATTACATTGCAGTATCATCATATATTTGTATAAAATGACTAGTAAATTATATTGTTTACTCTTTCCATGCTCATACGAAAAAACACAATATTTCCCAGTAGTTACCTTGAAACCGAGTTGGTGGTAACTGTGGGTTTTTTTCCCAGAGTGGTTACCCGTGGCACAATATAAAAAATAAACAGAAGGTTCTCGCCGACTACATACCGACACACCTAAACTTGCCGACTCACTAGGGTTGCTTCTGTATTAATTTCGAATTTTAAAAAGGAGTAGGTAATATAAGTTTACAGATATACATACATCGATTCGTTTATTTATACATACATCTTATCATGTTTACATTCCTTAGAGACTGCATTTTGACGTACATGACACATGACAGTGGGTACCTACGTAGCGGCGGGGACGTCAAGTGAGCAACACGCGCACAGCCCGACTAAGCTCTGCCCGAGAGTGCCCGAGAACGCCTGTAAATGTCACGTCTGTGTGCGTAAATGTCACGTCTGTGTGCGTGCGGCGAAAATGGCACTTTGTACTGAGCGAACTCTCTGCTTCGGCGCGCGCCGCCGCTATTTATTTACTTTGTGCCCATGGTAACAACTTGGTGGTGTAACTAGTGGGAATAACCCGAGTGGCGGAAGTGTGCATTGGGTAGGACTAATTAGTGGGAAAGACGGGAGGCCTTTTCCCAGCAGTGGGACAAGTAATAAAAGTTTAAATATTCTTATCGACTTAGGCATGCGGTTGGAATTACATTCCTACTTTATGCTCGCATGACGATAAATGCTTTGGATAGAAATATACTGTCAAATAAACTAAGTTACGGTTTGTTTATGTGATTAAATTATAGCATGGCATGTACTGAACATAGCACATTATCATCTTCTTCGCGTTGTCCGGGCATTTTGCCGCGGCTCATGCGAGCCTGGGGTCCGCTTGGCAACTAATCTCAAGAATTGGCCTATGCATTCGTTTAGAAACTAAACATAGCATATAAGCATACTAAAAGATAGTAAATGACGTATTCTAATTTTAATTATAGGATATTAATTCGATTTGGATTAGATATAGATCGGATCGGTCAGTGTCAAAAATGACATTTCTTGAACCAAAAACGTCATTTTAACAGTTTTAACTATGGAGTGTGGAATTAAAAGGAGTGAAATCTCTTATGGTAGAACTGTTGCATAAGTATCCAGTTGTCAGCTATAAATAATAGTTCCAAAACTCTCCAGAGTAGCGCTAGGGTAGCTAAGAACCTAGGCGTTATTGACGGAGTAAAGTGCGCTGTCTATCATTGTTTTTTATTGTGATTTAATTATTTTATTTTAATGTATAATGTGTATTCATTTATTTATCCATTGCTGGCATTGTTTATTTCTTTAGTTTTATTTCCTAATATATTAATGTTTTAGATATAAATAACGTACCTATATGTAAAACTTGGTGTTGCACTGTAAGTTTATGTTGAAATAAATAAATGAAATGAAATGAAATATGATTTTGTTCAAGTATTCTAGGTATTGTAGCGCCACCTATTTAAGGTTTTTTGTTGACACTTTTTAGTACATGGAGATTTCATTCCTTACCTCCATCTTACATAGTTTTAAAACGAACAGATCCGATACATATTTAATCCAGATCGATTTTTATATCCTATAAGGATTATAATTAAAATACTCCTGTAAGCGGCTGCATAAACTAGGTAAAGCCCGACCAGAAATATATGATCATTGTCAAGAGGGCGATGTTATTCTCATGTATAGGGTGATAGTTCAGTTTTGTATGAAAAAAATAGTTCCAATGAAATTCCGCAATATGACGCGTGATCATATATTACTAGTCAAGCTTTATCTGAGTTGCGGCACAGATACATAATAGTACTATCGTACAGAAATGAGACTTCTTACAAAACCGAAGCGAAGTTTGGCAGCGATTCAAGGCCAAATCATGCTGTCCCTTTTTAATGTATGGCATTATCCCTTTCGGGTATTCAGAGATGTCAAAATTCAAGTCATTATCTGATTTGTGGTAGTGCATGTAAAGGGACGTCAAGTTGTGCCAAACCTAATAATTGCTCGGAGCAATGCTGATCCGAACGGTGTCGAGTAAGCCCGAACGCTCTAGTGTCTCCCCACAGGTTACGGCACGCCTGTGGTGTGGTTAAATTCGTCGCAATTGTATACTTCCGACTGCTACAGCGTTACTTAACTGCTGCAAACTACCTTTTTCTACTCGTCGATTGTATTTTCATGTATGGGCTCCCAACTCAACTATAATATTCATTACAGTACAATCAGCAATACTATTACATAGCTTGGCACCTTTGCATACTAGTAACTCCTTTCGGTCGTGTTTTATTTATTTGACGACCTGTCTGGCTTAGCAGATAGTGACTCTGCCTATGAAGCCGATGGTCCCGGGTTCAAATCCTAGTAAGACCATTTTATCGTGTGAAGAGCATGGATATTTATTCCTGAGTGATGGGTGTTTTCTATGTATTTAAGTATTTATAAATATGTATTGTATATATATTATTATATATATATCGTCTAAGTACCCACAACACAAACCTTATTGAGCTTACTGTGGGACTTAGTCAATTTGTGTAATAATGTTCTTAATGTTTGTAATTCATTTATTGACCCGGACCCGGGTACGTCCTTAAACTACGTCCAAAAGAGAGGTATGGGCATTGTGAATGTCATCTCCCTTTGTGTGGTAGGGCACAGCCAGTGGATGTCATTCCAGATCTAGAGCAGAGCCCAACTGGGGAAGTACCTCCACCTTACAGAAAACAGCAGCCAAATAACACTAGACCCTACTCACAGTGTTGTGTTCCTGCCGGTGAGTACGGTTGCCAGAGCTCAACTAGGGGGGTCGGGTTTAGGGTCGGCAACGCTCATGTAACTCCTCTGGAGTTGCAGGCGTACATAGGCTACGGAGACTGCTTACCATCAGGCGGGGCGTATGCGTGTTTGCCACCGACGTAGTATAAAAAAAAATTGACACTCGAATTTCCTACTTTTCGCACTTCTATCGTAAAAATTTTTTTGTTATTGTTTTTCTGTGGCCGCAAAGAGCAATGAAAAACCAAACAACAAATTAGTTCCCAAGAGTGAAAAACCACTTAAAGTATCCACCTACTTAATGGACTTGTAAAGTTCTTTAGAACGCCAAGGATTTCAATCCTGTCTTAAAACCTTTGAACCTTAACACGTAAACATAAAACTCAATTTCGCACACGATTTAAGTAAATAAGAGGTGTTTTTATGGAGATGGATGTATTCAATTCCTGTTAAAAGCGGTGACTTACTAGGTTCGCGACTTAATGGCAGAAGGACGTATGTGATTTGGTGACGTGCGACGCTTACGTTGTTTTGATGCGCAGGAGTCGTTTTACAGGCTGATTAATCTTGTTATCGGACACGTTAAGCAGTAGGTATAGTTTCTATTTTTCTCCGTGAGCTTCTACGGATTATCATCTTATCTATTGTTTAAAAACCGCAAAGGCGCGTGCCACTATGAAAAAATGGTGAGGCCGCATAGGTAGCGTTTATTGAATTACTACTCTATTGAGCACGGAATAAGATTCATTATGAACCAATACAGAATTCTAACAGAATAGCTGTCTAATCTCTATTGGTGCGTCTAAGGTAGGCGACTAAACGCTCTCAAACCAGCTTAACTTGTGGCACTGCGATTCGAAACAAAGATACGTATTCGAAGACCTCGCTTGCACTGGTAATGCGAGCGCACGGCTAGCTAGCGCCAAGGAAGCAATGTTATGTTTCTCGCAGAGCAGGTAAAAAACAGGGCCGGATTTTCACACAAATATATTTGGGTGGTTTTACGTTCTTTAATTTAAAGAGATAAAACATAACACTATTTAAATAGGTCATTCTACTTTTTACTGCAGGTTTTTTGGCCCCAGAAGAAAGTATTTGATTTCTATATTTCCTAGACTCTACTCATAGTGTTGTGTTCCTGCCGGTGAGTAAGGTTGCCAGAGCTCAAAGAAGGTGCGGAGTATTAGGGTCGGCAACGCGCATGTAACTTCTCTAGATTTGCAGGCGTACATAGGCTACAGAGACTGCTTACCATCAGGCGGGCCGTATACTTGTTTGACACCGACGTAGTATAAAAAAATGTATTTCTTTTTATTTGTATATGAATATAAAGCACGAATAACTGCCGAATTTGAACTTGTCACTGGACTGAAACAAGCTCTTTTGCCTCATTTACTGATGCTGTTCAACTTGGCACTCGAATACATCGCGCATCGTCCCAAAATTGTTTATTTGTGATGAGGGTGTAGAGTTCAACGGCAAACATTAGATCATTGGATATGCTGATGACTGGGGGCTATAGGCTCAAAACAAAAGCGACATGGAGGCCATGGCGAGGATCGTAGTTTAGTTCAATGGTTGACTGGTAGAGAATAACTAAAAGTCCGCCAATTGTACTCTTTTTTGTTAAATTGTGCAATGAAGTTCAAATAAATAAACAGCCGCAGCAGCTAAACTGTGGAATGGACCGATATGACCTTCAAACCTTCAATAAAAGAGGTCTCCCATCTTAACTACCGGCAACGCACTTACAACCCCTCTGTTGTTGCGGGTGTCCATAGGCGGCGGTAATTGGTTACCATCAGGTGATTGTGTTCGTTTGCCTCATATATCATTAAAAAAAACCAAAAAAATTTTTTTGTCATACCTAGCTTAGGGCATGTAGGGAGAGACCGCTTTTGGACTCATTTATTTATTTATTTAATCTTTATTGCACAATACATGACCTCAACGAGGGGGGGCGGGTTTAGGGTTGGCAACGCGCATGTAACTCCTCTGGAGTTGCAGGCGTACATAGGCTACGGAGACTGCTTACCATCAGGCGGGCCGTATGCTTGTTTGCCACCGACGTAGTATAAAAAAAATGAAGGTACAAATGGCGGACTTAATGCCTTAAGGCATTCTCTACCAGTCAACCAATCAGTCAACTCATGACTCAGCAAAGCTTTAAACACCGCCTAATTATGTCCTTACTCCTTGCACCTCCTTGTAAACCCTGTATCTCCGACAGATCTTCACATTCACAAAGAACGTTCATTATTCTGGTATTATGTGTCCATAAATACGTGTACCTTTCACCTTAACCCGTTGAAATAGGGTGCAGAATCGTATATCTATTTTGTGTGTATGTAGGTACAGACTTGTTGGATGGCTAACGAGCTGGAGTACTAATTAGTGACGTCATTATGTCGCGTGTGTATTCTTGTCGAGAACGACGTAATTGGAAGACTGAAATATTGTCACCCTTTTTATTTAGGTACCGTGAAACTAGCCAACTTTGCCTCCAGAGGTATCTTTGCCCAAAAACACATTTTTATGCAAATTCAAAAATGTGTAATAGTTATAGTAACACTACTATTTTAGTAGAAAAAAACAATAAAATACATTTAGTCATATACTCAGCTTGACTTGGGAATTTTGAGCGAGTTGTCAAATGTTGGGTATATTTATGCGGGCAAAAACTTGTTGAAACTTAATGCAAGTATAAAAAAACTGGGAACACATTGAGAAATATTTCCGGATTTCAGTTATAAAACCTGAAGCATAGATAATTTCTATTGAGGTTTAAACCAAAAAGGCTCAAAGACACAGAACTTTTGACGGGGGGCAATGTAATCCGGTACTTTACAGATCTATGAATGCCAATATTGCCCACCACAAATAAGGGCTTAGGGTTATCAGTTTTGGCTAAATTACCCAACTTCGCAAGTGAAAGAAGCTTATGTTTGTACACCAAAGTAATGTTATAAATACTTTTGATATCATCATGATACGAGCTGTATTTGAGCACCCAATTTACGTTGGCAATGTTGGTGAAAACTCCGGATATCTTTGCCTGCCCTCTAATACGTCAAAAAAGTGGGTAAAAATACGGTTTAATTTTTTTTCTTCAAATAAACTAATGCGTTTGATGACAATGGACATGCTGAGTAAACAAAAGTCATAAGATGTCATATCATTTTTGTGAGAAATTCGTGTTTTTTGCGAAAAAAGCGGGCAAAGTTAGCTAGTTTCATGTTATTGAGAATGTCTTAGTTTGTCCTGAATAGTAAGTTCCATGAATACCTCTCAAAAGTAACACGTTCATACAGTTCATATAAAGTAGTTTGATGTATTATCGAATATAAATCGGCTCACAATTCAAAATAAAAAAATAATAATCTGTAATTAGACCTCAAGGGCTCTTTCATAAGTGATTCAATACAACAAGAAAAATACATAGCAACATTTATAAAATACAACAGCCAAAGGCTGTAAAGCGTTAATGAAGGCAATGCTTTAATTATTTTACTTATACCCACACCCGACAGGGCGGCCGGGTCATTCAATCTAATCAATTCAATGAAACCTATGTAACTTGCGGACTTAGAAGACATTAGGCGCGATTCGAACTTTAGAAACGTCAAAAAATTCCTAGAAATACGACATAAATGAATATTGTAGGACATTTATTACACCAATTTTATTGACTAAGTCCCACAGTAAGCTCAATAAGGCTTGTGTTGTGGGTACTTAGACAACGATAAATAATAATATGTAAATATTAATAAATACTTAAATACATAGAAAACACCCATGACTCAGGAACAAGTATCTGTGCTCATCACACAAATAAATGCCCTTACCGGGATTCGAACTCGGGACCATCGTCATTATAGACACTACCCACTAGACTAGACCGGTCGTCATCATATGATTCCAATATCAGTCAAATCTCGGTTTGATGTCAGCGCACGTTCGAATTGGCCTGTTAGGGCCTGTTTCACAATGTCCATATGACGACCGGTTTGGCCTAGTGGGTAGTGACCCTGCCTACGAAGCTGATGGTCCCGGGTTCAAATCCTGGTAAGGGCATTTATTCGTGTGATGAGCATGGATATTTGTTCCTGAGTCATGGGTGTTTTCTATGTATTTAAGTATTTATAAATATTTATATATTATATATATCGTTGTCTAAGTACCCTCAACACAAGCCTTATTGAGCTTACTGTGGGACTTAGTCAATTTGTGTAATAATGTCGTATAATATTCGTATTCGTATTCGTATTCGTATTCGTCCAAGTAAAGTTCTGAATAAGCTACTTGCCACGTAATTGTCAAATAAAGTCATCGTTAGCGTTTAACAGTCTTCAAATAAGCTTAACTGGTACATAAAGTGCTAAGTTTTGTAGGAAGTTATATCTGGCAGTTACTCGTACTTTTTTTCTTAATTAGCTACCCAATACTTTACTTGGATATTGTGAAGGCCCTTAGTCTACTAACTTGTCTATAGAATTGCAAATACCAACATAAAAATATCCACAACAAAACACCGCGAGTTCCTTTTGGCCGCGACCGCAAAAAGTTGTATCGCCGAACTTGCACGGACGAGCTACACATGTAAATCCACTGTTCAACTTTCCGACGGTCTATAGGTAAGAAATTTACAGAGGTTTTAGACCGCTTCCTCACGTAGTCCCCATTTTCCTCTCTGGATATAACTTACTTATTGCTATTGCGCAGCGACCCGAAGTGGATGCCTCCGACACCAAAGACCGCCATGCTTCTCTGTCCAAAACTGTTTCTGCCCGCGTAGCCTACGTGCATATTGTTCACGCTCCGTGGCGAACGTAACGCAACTGTCACAGTCGCATGGATGAGTGACAAAGAGCTATGACTACGCTTCGCTACGGAGCGTTAACGATTGTAACGTTGGCTACGCGGTCTATCCAGTCGACGGCGCCGAGTTCGCTGAGGTCTTTTTGCACTTCGTCTCTCCAGCGGCTACCTAGGGCGTCCAGAGTCTGGACGCCTTGGAGACGCGGTTCTTGGTGAAGGATCCGGATCCCGGCGGTTCCGTGTAAACCGTGTTCTTAGCACCGCCGGGCTTAAGAACACGGGTATCCATTTCGGCGTGTAACACGGATACCGGGAGCCTTAGTCCAGACGGTCTTCGGCCATTTGCCAACTCTCTCTCTGGATATTGACATAATGGAAAACATTTTTACACAATTTGATGTATATTAACCATAGCTATATTTTTTTATATTTTTTGGTTATTGTAAAAAATAAGTAGGAGCGAAAAACAGATTTCGTACAAATTTTTAAATGCTCCTAACTCTTATAATATAATAATGAAAAATTCGAAAAGAAATCAAACATAGGGGAAAAGCTGTGGTTGATATACATATTTACAACAAATCGACCAAGACCAGTTACACGCCCATAATGTTCCAGCTTCGATCGCGCCGTAATGTTTTTTTTTTTATGTTTATGAATCGTATGTAATTACTATGTATGTATATACTTTATTGTACATAGAAATAAAAACACGAAAAACAGAGTAAATTAAATACAACAAATGCGAACTTATCCCTGTATGGGAATCGTCAGTCTGTAAGGTACGTATTTTTTATTTGATTTGATATACTTATTTATTTCTACATTATGGTACACAATATAAGTCAAAAAGTGAATAAGGCTTATGTTAAGGATGAATAAAGACAAATATGTAATAATATACAGTAGAACCACTGTTGGTATGTTAGTCTACTCGTCCACCTGCCTTGACCGGCAAAGTTGGCCGACGGACGTACAAACTGAATTACAATGTAAACGCTATTATACCTACAATCTATACATATACAGGCTGTAACAAAAGTAGCATGGATCCGTTTAAGAGCATATTCGGTATCGTGTTTTCATTATAGCAAAAAGTAAAAAGAAAAAAAAAAGTAAGCAAAAAAAAATTTTATTCCATGGGGCAGGTCGTCCATGTCGGCCTAACCTCCATCCATGGGCCAAAAATATTTCGCGTCAAAAAATGTTTTTTCTACTTTATCCTAATCAGGACATGATACCGAATATGCTTAAACGGATCCCCATTATTTTTCTTACACCTTGTATGTCTATATACACTATTATGGGGATGTCTGTCTGTGGAATGTGGAATGGAATGAAACGTTTGAGGAATATTAAGTACCTACCTGTTTGGAAACTTTAAGTTCCACGATACCTATAGAATTAGATTGATTAACTGAGGTGCGATAATACTCGTACATGTATATTATCCCATCTTACACACGTAAGCTGAACTTACAGTTTCTATAGTTACACTTTGTCTATAATATTTTAGGCGTCCATAGGCTACAGTGACTGCTTACCATCAGGCGGGCCGTATGCTTCTTTGCCACCGAGTTGGTATTAAAAAAAAAGTAAGATGAGCAAAAAAATGCCAGCCTTGAGTCGGTTTGTTTATGTTACATAATTGTATACTATACTCGTACTAAAATAAACTAAAATATACCTACCATTTCTGTTAATAAATACAGGTTAATATTCAATGGTTAGGATCTTCTAGTATGTATATAGATGACTTTGTGGTCTCTAGCGACTTTGATGTTGTCACTGTGACCGAGGACGAAATGGATCGGAAATTAAATTATTTGACCGTGCATATCGATAAATCAAAATGTGTTTTATCTCTATGTGAGTGTGTCTGGGTATACTAAAAAAAAATGTACCATTTGGTTTTTATTAAAAAAATTACATTACTTATTAACTTTTGGGTTTGAAAAATACCTAATGTCAGTTTATAATAAAAAACGCACTGTGTTTTGTACGGTAGCCGCTTAAGAAGTGTACGACTCTTATGGTAGATGTCGCTAGAGCCTACCTATGACAGAGAAGATAGTGAATTTTTTCACTTTTAATTTGTTTGACGAGTTTGACGACACTAATATTCAACAAGTTTTAAAATTTAGATTTCCCTTTTTCAAACTAGTTCAATGTTATCTTTAATGTACGCCGTCATCATTGTAATTGACTTTTTTTTTAATACTACGTCGGTGGCAAACAAGCATACGGCCGGACTGATGGTAAGCAGTATCCGTAGCCTATGTACGCCTGCAACTCCAGAGGAGTTACATGCGCGTCGCCGACCCTAACCCCCTCCCCCCCTCGTTGAGCTCTGGCAACCTTACTCACCGGCAGCAACACAATATTGCTTCTGCAACGTTGCTGGTCACGCTTTAAACATAGCAAAATTCGTAACACATTGCGTCTTTGAATAAACTATAAAGTGTACTAAAAATTAAAACAGGTTATATTTAAAAGTTGCTGAACAAATGTTGGTCAGTTTTTTTTTATTCCTCTATTTTTAAAGTTACAGGTCCTCGCTTACAGTACGGGCGGCCTTCAACTCTTATTACTTGGTTTATATTTAGCATTTTAATGAATATTTATTACTGTTATCGTGAAGTATTAGTATATAAAATCATCATCATCATTGGCCTTTAACATCAATTAAATGATGGTTTAAACAGCGCCCATAACATTGCGGCACTTACGTAAATGACTAGTACTTCCAATTCGGGAGCGGTAGCCGCGACCGCATAGCGAGCAGGAGAATGTCATGCCCGGTGACGAAGGTGGGAAATCAGCGCGCTGGTGTCTCAGTTCTCGCCTAGTGTGAAGGAGTTTAAGCCATGCTTCATCGTGTGCAACTACTCCATCTCCCAGGGTATTCCTCCAGTGCTCGCGGTCTTCAGCCTCCCTTTCCCAGTCGGTGGTTTCATTTGTTGAATATATACATGCGTACAATGCGCTACGAATACAGTACAACAACGTTTTCAGGATGCTAATGGGACTGCCACGTCACTGAAGTGCATCCGCTATGTTCGCGGAGGCGCACACGGACGACTTTTTTGCGATTATACGCAACAGATCGGCGTCACTTATGCGTAGACTGGGGAGCAGTAACAATAGTATCCTGAAAACGTTGGCAGGTAAGATTACCTGAAAACGTTGGCAGGTAATCTTACCTGCCAACGTTTTCTGGATCCTTTAGTCAACTTAGATCTATAAGGAAAAAATACTAAATGTAAAAATGTCTATTTCAAAAATATAAAATAGTCGGAATATTTTTATGTTGTGAATAAAAATTACGATAAATAAAAATGCACATATATAGTTTTGAAATATAAAAATACCAAGTAAAAATGTCCACAAATAATTTAGTCGTAAAAACTTTGATAATGTAGAACGTCTAATTATAGATTCGGTCACTTGCTTATAAAGGTGTAACCAAAGTGCTGGTGATCTGTTTAAGGGCGTAATCTGTTGAGTTCTGTACCCCTAGTGTAAATTTAGTCGACAGCGAAACGTGACGTACACGTTTGCGTTAAGTCTCATTTTGTATGGGTTTTTGAACAGCGCGCCAAGCGGGACGTTTTGGAAAGTCAAAAATCTCATACAAAATCTCTCACGTCACGTTTCGCTGTCGAAAATATTTACACTAGGGGTACTGATAGGAAAAGGTAGGAAAAAATGTTTTAAAATCAATGACCATGGGCGGTACTGCATTCTTGGTCATTTTCTTCCGGTCAAAATTGATTTCAATGAGTCTCGTCTAATTTTCAAATAATTTACATGTATGTCGGCATTTCTACATTCAGTCATTCTTGTCATTTTTATTCGCAGTCAAAAGTCATAGTAGTCATTTTAAAATGTTGGCATTTTTACACTTACTCAATAATATTTTCCTCCAATTTTCTTTCTCGACAATATTCGTATTACCAACATTTTTACACTTAGTATTTTTTCCTTATAGACCTAAGTTGACTAATTCTTCTGGATACTATCTAGATGCACCATGACTCAAGCATTGGAATAGTCTGCATGTGGCAGCAACAGATGCTGAGAAATGGTGCATCTAGATTGCCTAGATTTTATTTATTTTATTATAATACATTTTGTGTTGTCTTAATGTGCCATATGTGTGTGTGTGTTTTAAGTTATTTGTAAATTCTATGTCACTAACCCCAATTAATTTTAAGATTCTCTGTACTGTACTAACACTATGTACGTTCTGGTTTATGTACTATTACATTTTTTTAGTGTGTTTATTATTTTATTAATAAATTTTTCGAACGATGTTTTTGTTACTTCTTTTTCTATTATTTTAGATACATCGTACGGGTATTTGATGTAGTTCACAGAGAAACTCGTGGTCACAGCGCAAGTATGAATATTTGGGACAGTGTTTGAGTAGATGGTCGATAGTTTGAGGTGTCGTGTCATCGCATGGGCAGGTATCAGTGTTGATGATGAGGAAGCGTGCTAGATAGGCTTTGTGATATGCGTAATGTTGGTCAGTTTAAAGCTTACGGCCTCAGTTACTTTTTTTGCCTCTGTTGTAGGCCCCATTTCTCGAACAGGGGCCCATTTTCCGAACGGTGTTAGACTAATATTATCAGTCCTCGAAATGTCAAGTCGTATGGGTTACCATGGCAACAGACTAATACCGTTCGAGTAATGGGCTCTTGTATTAGACTAATATTATTACTCCACGAACTGTTAAGTCATATGGGCTACCATGACAACACACTAATAATATTAGACTAATACCATTCGGAAATAAGCCCCGTTAACATACGTACCAGAATATAATAGTTTTATAATTTATATTTCGAATTTTGGAGCACAAACTTAATTGCTTGAGCAAAGTAGGCACATCTTACGGTACAGTTGAGGTCAATCCAAATCAAAGACAGAGCCCGCATAGTTTTAATCTGAAGAGAAGCAAGAAAATGCTTAACGAGCTACAAACTGATTGCACATAAATCCGAACTCTGTTTAAATTTGTACAAACAATGTTGGGAGTTTATTCAACTGACTTAAAAATTCCAAAAGCAGGAGGTTTTCTATTCCATTGTTGGTTTATTGTGGTCAATAGGCCCGATTCAAAGAATGAGATACGATAACGATACGTTCTGGTTTAGATAAGTTCTCATTTAGATATCGTTTGTATGTCGTATAATTGACAGAAGCAGCTCGATCCGGGCAACCAATGTGTCACTTTGACGTTAGAGATATCGTAGATCTAATCAGCGGAATCTAAATAAACGTCAATGTTGACATGACGTTTAGTTATCGATCTTTTAAAGATCTTAAACGTGTCTTAATCATTCTTCGAATCGGGCCGTACATCAACGTGTTATACATTTGTTTATGTCTTTAATAATAACTTGAAGTTCTTCTAAAACAGTGATTTAATTAAGTAAATAGGTACTTTTGAGAACAATCGCTTCAAAAGTCGATAATAATGTTAGGAGACGAGCTATTAATTGGGCCGTTACGGTATTTAAGTTTCCTCTAAGCCTACTTCTTGACGGTAAATGTGGTAGAAACCTTAACAATAACATCTTGCGTGGGCAGCTGGTTGTAGATCATCTCCGCCTTTCCCCTGCGGAACGGCAGGACGTTGGGAAAGCTGTCGGAGGGCAACGTGGTGTTCATGAAGCGGTACAGCCCCTGAAAGAGTGGTTTTATAGTTTTGCGTTAAAGTAAGGACGCTAAGCACAAATAATTTCATACATTGACCCGCTTGTTTCTATTTCTAATCTAGTCGCAATTTGTCTGCGATTATACAACGTGTCTCTACCCCCTGGACATAGATGATATATAGATATATAGATAGATATGATGATAGGACGTGTCGATTAGGGTAATTAGAACCTAAATACAAAATATTCTACAAGTAGGGCGCAAGGGCTCTTTTTCAAGTCAATACAACATTTATAGTTACATCATATAGTTACATGAAAAATACATAACAACATTTATAAATACAACAGCCAATACCTGGAAAAACATAACATTATAATAATCTTAAAATAAATAATTACTACAATACATTAGAGATATATATTCTCTATGGTTAAAAACACATTAAATCTGGAGATGTAAAAGGTCCCCAATGTCAGAGTACTAATGCTAATAAGATTTGTAGGTGGAAAGTCTCTCCAAGTGTCAAAATGAAATTTATACTAAATAAATAAATCGCATCTGGACTGTTAAGCTAGCAGTCTCATAAACTAATGCTACAGAATACATAACTAGTATGTATAGTCTCCACGGTTAATACATTTGACGACCGGTTTGGCCTAGAGGGCAGTGACCCTGCCTACGAAGCTGATGGTCCCGGGTTCAAATCCTGGTAAGGGCATGTATTGGTGTGATGAGCATGGATATTTGTTCCTGAGTCATGGGTGTTTTCTATGTATTTAAGTATTTATAAATATTTATATATTATATATATCGTTGTCTAAGTACCCTCAATACAAGCCTTATTGCGCTTACTGTGGGACTTACTCAATTTGTGTAATAATGTCCTTCTCCACGGTCTGAGAAAAATAATAATACACAATAATAAGATTTGGAGGTGTAAAGGCTCTCCAAGTGTCAAAGAATTAAAAAAAAGTGAGTACAAAGTCTCATTCCAAACACCAAGGTATTCACGGAGAAATGAATGATTTACGATTGAATACATCGGAACAGCCTACATACTCGTATATGTGGATATACGGTAATTAAAGAATATGTCACGTCACTAGTGTCACTGTTAATCTTATCGCCACCTGTTCGTGCTTAGCGTCCTTACTTTAATAATAATAATAACAATATATTCGTGAATATTCGAAACACACAAACAGACACTGTCATTAAAATACGATTAAAACTAAGTAATTTAGAGGTTCCAGTGCTGCTAATAACACTGTACACGTGTGCGACACGTGTGTGTTATGTACGAGTATGTGTGTGTACGAGTGTTGTGACACTAATTTTTATTGTAGCTATTTATGTAAACAGCATGCTTGATAAAAAAACTAAGAATACCAATAAAGAAAATAGAATAGAAAGAAATAGAAATAGAATTTGTTTTATTCATAAACACACAAACAGAAATAGACAGACATAAAAGAGAACATAGTGAGAGTAAAGTGTCACGAAATGGCCTCATCTCAGCATGTTGCTGGCGACTTCCAGCGCTGATCTTCCGATGAGACCATCGAGTGCGAAGTAATCACGGAAGGTAACAGAAAAAAGGAAAGAAACATAAAATAAACATGACGAACATACTTAACACTAAATAAAATTGCACGGACGAAACGAACGTCCAGTCTGTACCGGTCCGGTCGGATCGTATCGTGGTGCGGCATTAAGCGTGCGCAACTAGCGCCAGGTCAGCGGTAGCTACACGAATTAAATCCAGTGACAGATTTGACAAACATAATAATAAGATGAAACTCATAATCTCAATCCGTTTTCGATCATGAAAACCATAAAACAAAGTTGACTAAAATATGTAAACAAAAGAAAAACTAATAGTAGCATAATCAGCTTAAATAAAATAACGATTATAAGGATGGTGTGTGGGGAATGGTGTCGATTCCATTGCGGAAGGAGCAAAAACATTGTGGTAAGTAATAATAGTCTTGACTACAGGCAACTTGTTTCCAATCTGCAGGTTTCCTGGTTAAGCTGGTGATTGAGCAAGTACTGTTTAAGCTTTGTCTTAAAACTATGAATACTTTGCAGGTTTCTCACTGGCGGCGGAACATTGTTCCAACAGCGGGATGCAGAATACTTAAAACTTCCTCGGAAAGCGGCTGAGGCATGACGCGGCGTCAACAGATGAATTCCACAATCACGGCGCTCGCGGAGCTTAATGCAAGATAGCTTCTTGAAAAGATATGCAGGAGTTTTATAGTTCAGTACGCCAAAGAGCAAACAAGCTAAGTGAAGTTTACGGCGGTGTTGCATTTTAAGGATCTTATGGCTATTCAGATACGGAGTCACGTGAGCTCTCAACGGAATATCAAAACAGAAGCGAGCACAGGCATTTTGAACACGCTGTATGAGTCGTTTAGTTTTGGCAAGAAGTCTTGGCCCAAACACAACATCAACATAATTCAATTTTGACAGGACGAGTGATTCAACTAATTGTATGCGCAGGTTTTCACTTAAATATGGACGGATTTTATATAGCACCTTAAGTTTATAAAAGCAACTCCTAATAGCCTCAGCGGTATGTTTCTCATATCGCAGTCCACAGTCCATTAGGAGACCTAAGTTACGGGCCTCATACACCCTCTCGACTGGTTCGTTCATCAGCATAACACTCACAGAACTACTGACACCGGCCAGTTGCTGATTGCTGCCAAACACAAGATATTTTGTTTTGCTGGGGTTAAGTAGTAGGCAGTTTTCTGTAGCCCATCTAGCAATTCTGGTGAGATCTTCATTTAGTTTTTCTATGGTACTGTTGATATCGGCTGGCTTACATGATATATACACCTGTATGTCGTCTGCGTAAATGTGGTACTTGCAATGCGTGATATGAGATGTAATGTCTGCGGAATATAATATAAACAGGAGCGGCCCGATTACGGATCCTTGAGGAACTCCTCTAGTAAGCTCAGCCTTTTTAGAGAAAAGTGAAGAACCATCACTGAGACGCACTTTCACAATTTGCGAACGGTTACAAAGATAGCTTGCAAACCACATTACAGTTTTGTGGTCAAAACCATAGTAGCTCAGTTTTGATAATAGCAGGTTAATATTCAGACAATCAAAAGCCCTTGAGAAATCGAGGAGTACTAAAAGTGTGCACATTCCCTTGTCTTGAGCATCCAGAATGTTATCAGTGACATCAAGTAATGCAGTCATTGTACTACGTCCTTTACGGAAACCTGATTGGACATCAGGCAAAATATTGTTGTTTTCTAAATAGGTGGTTAACTGTGAGCACACAACTTTTTCCATTATTTTAGATAGGCAGGGGAGTATGCTTATAGGTCTAAGGTCTTTAAGCATGGATGGGTTTGATACTTTAGGCAAGGGGTTTACTAATGCTAACTTCCAGATATCTGGAAAGGTGGATGTAAGAATAGAGGTATTTATTAGGCTTGTAATGATGTCAATTGTGTATGGGAGAGTTAAAATAAGCATTTTTAAATTTATCCCGTCAAAACCCTCGGCATTCGATTTTAAACATTTAATTATTTTGATAATTTGGCTAGAATTGATAGTCTCTAAGCGGAAAACAGAGTCATTGTACTTGTGGAACTCAAAATAAGTTAGCTGTGATATAGAGACACCTGTAGTTCCCGGCAGCTCTAGAAAATGTTTATTCAAGATATCGGGATTATTGAAATAAGTAGGCAACTCTTTATTCTTTTTAGGTAAGACTGTTGATTTCAAGTTTTTCCATAAAGTTTTAGGATCTTTTATTTTATTATTTATATTTTGTTTGAAATATGCAACTTTTTCGAAATGCAGAGCTTTATTTACAACAGATTTGAGGTCTTTGTAGTATTTCTTTTTAACATCACTTCGATTCTTGTGAAAGTCTGCCGCAGCACTGTCACGCAGCCTCATCATGAGTTTGATGGTGTCAGTAATCCAAGGGTAGGATTGTGCTTTAACCAAGGATGTCTTTACAGGGGCATGTACATTAAATATACTAAGTACTTGTTTATTAAAAGCATCAGTCATATCATTTACATTTCCAAGATTTGATATTGAGTCCCACTTCACGCACCGCAAGTCCACATCTAAATCTTCGTCGCAGATATTATTAAAAGGCCTGTAGGTAACGTGGTAAGGTTTTAGTTTCTCGCGCTTAATATTAAAATTACAAACAACAAGACAATGACCATGCAAGGAACCCACATGTTCCATGGTAGTGCTAGTGACCTGCAAGTCAGAACAGACAACATCGATCAGCGTCTGGCTGGTGTCAGTGAAATGCGTAGGCTGAGACACTAATTGAGATAATCCAGTACTCGATATAAAGTTATTGAACTGAGTGGTTTTTGTGTCGGTGCTATTCAGTAAGTTAACATTGAAGTCACCAAGTATAATAAGATTATCGTAGCTACGAATTGCACTAACTGAGTCAGTTAAGGCATCAAAAAATAGTTGCACATCCATCCAAGGTGGACGGTATGCCGTTCCGATTACCAGCTTCTTTCCGTTGAGAGCAAAAGTAATCCACATCTGCTCAACCAATTCATGCAGCGGGTCAACGGGATGAGGCCAGGTCCGAGCATTGAGATTCCGCTTAATATAAAAGCCCACGCCTCCACCGCGCGACCGGTCGCCCTGCGGTCTGGGAATATGCCGAAAACTATATCCTGGAAGTGCAGGCGCCCGCCCCTCTTCACCCGCCCTTAACCACGATTCGTTGATCGCCAGTACATCAACATCCTGCCGAGTAGTAGCCGCTATGAAATTATCATGATTTGTGCCAAGAGAACCTGCATTGTACAAACCTATCCTGAGTGTTTTATTTGCCATTATAATAATTATAATTATATACCTCAATCCACCTAACAGATGATGTTACTTTGACAAAACGGATAGTAGACACAGAACCAGTTTGGAATAGATACCATAGCCTGCAGATTATAAACATAAAGATACCAAATAAAATATACAGACACAAATTAATTATATAGTTACCAACATTAGCTGAATTAAACAAACAGACATTAACGTGCCATAGTGTAATAACAAAAAAAGATATGCTACATATGCCCGCCCAGACCTCAGACGGAGCTGACTCCAAAAACACGATGCAGGTCTGCGTCAGAGCGAATGGAGAAAGCTGGCTTTCCCTCTCCTTGACGGGCATAGATTCGGCCTCTCCTTGTCCACGAGAACCTCCACTGCTGTTGCCCACACAGCTCTCGGACTTTGTGGAACAACAGGCGGTTCGTGCGTGTGAGACGCTCGTTGACGAAGATGCGACGCGGGGGGCCCGGCAGGTTGTCATCAGAGAAGGTGAAATTTCGCCGCACCCGGGCGGCCTGCAGCAATTCGTCCCGCAGCTGTCGCCGCCCCAGCCTGACGACGATGCGACGCGGCCGGCCTCCGGCCCCACTTTCGGCCCCTTCCTCGGCCCGGGCCACCGCCCCGACTCGCTCGGCGAACACCACGTCGCGCTGCTCCAAGGTGACACCCAACTTGGCTGCGAGGACTGTGACCGTGTGGACAACGTTTTCTCCTTTAGCCTCGGGAACGTGGCCAATGTCTAGGTCGGAGAGCAATACGTCCTGGTCGCGGTCATTCAGCTCCAGCTGAAGGCGCGCCACCGTCTGCTGCAACTGCTCCGCTGCTCCTGTCTGCAATCCACCGTCCAGCTCGCTGCTGGCGGGGTCCACGGGCCGCTCCTCTAAGCGCCTGACCTTCGCCTCTAGGACATCTAGGCGGCCAGTGAGACCACTGAGGAGATTGTTTAAGTGCGCCACCTCTTGGCGCAGGCCCGCAACTTCGCCGCGCACAGATCCGAAGTCCGCGCGAAGCAAACGCAGCTGCTCAGCGACGTCATGCTGTTGCTCCAGCGGCGCATCGTCCTCGCCGGCTTCACTCGACTTCACCGGCGTATTGTCGGAGTTGTCACGCCGAGGGGTCGTCGCTTTGCACGCGGGGCACGCCCAAGTACTCAGGACGCGCGCATTCTGACCCATGCCCACGCAAGCCTTGTGGTAAGTCAATCCGCAGCCGCATTTAGCGACACCTGTCGCCCCAAGGGGTCTACCACAAGCCGCCGCACAGACAACCATTTCGCTCACTATTGATTATGATCGTAAGACGCTTTAAAAGTTCCTACGGGTGCCGCTAGATGGCGCTAATATTAACTAAAGCGTCTATATAATTTATAGCAAAAAGATAATGTTCGGACTAAGGTGGTGTTGTTAAGTGTTTGCAAGTATATGCTACAGTTCTAAATTGTATATACTTAAGGAATATATACCTATATATAAAAGGTAGTGATCAAACGATTGAATTTTCATAATTGGCACCTACCCACCACACACAAAAAGTCACTTAGTGATGCACAGAAATTAATCACTATCAATTTCACTATCACAGGCGCGCGCAGGTTGCGCACACTCACACAGCTTAAGGGAGCACATATGCACACACCGACAACTGCGGATGCAGATAAATCACAAGAATACTATTTATAAACAGAGGAATTACCGCGAGCGTGACAGTCTGTGTTACCGTCCGTGACGTCACTCCTGCACATAAAAACAGAAATATACGCGTGATAATATTATTAACCCTGAAATGGATTTAATAGTAAATTACTATTTACCATAGAGGCCGGGAAACGTAGGGTTGCAGGCCAAGCAGATATAGACGGCTGAGCGTAGCGCGGCCGGCAACCCCGTTTCTCGCCGAGATTTGTATAGTGCTTTTCTCAAACTTGCAATTAAAACAAAAAATGTAGTGAATTTGTTTTGTGGCGACCTACTCGGCTCGCCACTCTACCAGCGGTGCACTGCGCGCGTAAGTCCGCGCGCCTGCGTGATGCGCCACCGCCAACGAATATGCACAACAACGGTGATTTGTTGTGCATATTCGTTGCTAAGCAACGGTAGCGTACCTATATTTGTTGATGGTTGAATGCCAAGACTTCGTGTCACAATTTGACGTTAAAAAACAAAAGAAGGTTGCTGTACAGTCCTAGGTGTGTAAGGCAGTATGAAATTCCTATACATATCATCTTCACTCATCGCACCTGATATGTAGTATTTCCGGACCTAATTTGACGTAAGTCATGTCATCATTTCATAGCAAGTTTGAGAAAAATAAGTTTTCGGCAGAAATGTCATTTTGGGTACAAACTTTTATCACTGACTGTATATACTTTCCTTTCCACAAGTAGTTACCTGCGTATTAGTTAATACTCATCGAGAAAATTCTAAAAACCCCAAACACAATTAGTTTGCGTTATTTATCGCAAGAGTTCCCATGGCCACCTCCTGTCTCCATCATCAGATCAGCTCCGTGTCATCATAATATTGATCCATAGATATCCCACACGTATGGGTTTGATGAAAACAGATTTTTTGAGTTTCAGTTCTAAGTAAGGGAAACCCCCAAAATTTATTATTATTATTTTCTATTTTTGTGTAAAAATCTTAATGCGGTTCATAGGATACATCTACTTACCAAGTTTGAACAGTATAGCTCTTATAGTTTTGGAAAAAAGTGGCTGTGACATAATCGGACAGACAGACGGACATGACGAATTGAATATAAGGGTTCCGTTTTTTGCCATTTGGCTACGGAACCCTCGTACCTTGGCATCAATCATTGGACTAAACACTGAACTATATTACGAAAAAATGGTTAATAATAGTAAAGATGCAGGATATAACAAAAATAATATTCGCTATCGTATTTTGATAAGAAAAAAGTAGAAGAAAAAAAAATTTTGACAGGAAAATTTTTGGCTGTTATCGGAGGGTTTAGTAAAACTTGAACGACCTAAAAAAAAAATCTTGTCGAAAATATTATCCGTTCCTAAAATATTAAAATTTTTCCTAATTAGAACACACTAGTCAATAGTTAAGAGGGAAGAATAACTTTTGAAATCAAGCGAAATAACGGTAATTTTTCTATGAAATTCCATTTCGGGAGAAAACTGTATCCGCCAACTAAATCTTAACAAATCATATTGATTTTGATGTCAATCGCTTTAGCATAATATATTCTAGGTTTAAAACTTTCGCTTTTAAAAAAAATAAAAAACTTTGTTTTGGTTTGCAAATTTTTAAATAAAAAGGAAAACCTATAAACCTAGTTATTCATTGTGTCAATAACATACTAAAAAATGGAGAATGGAAAACATTTAGACGTGGAAAAACGTTTCCTCTTTTTGTATGGACGATCACGTGGTATACTTCCCTCTAATGGCTCCTCTACACGATGGCCCCACGTAGGCCAGTCTAATGGTTCCTCTACACGATGGCCCAGCGTAGGCCAGTCTAATGGTTCCTCTACACGATGGCCTAGCGTAGGCCAGTCTAATGGTTCCTCTACACGATGGCCCAGCGTAGGCCAGTCTAATGGTTCCTCTACACGATGGCCCAGCGTAGGCCAGTCTAATGGTTCCTCTACACGATGGCCTAGCGTAGGCCAGTCTAATGGTTCCTCTACACGATGGCCCAGCGTAGGCCAGTCTAATGGTTCCTCTACACGATGGCCTAGCGTAGGCCAGTCTAATGGTTCCTCTACACGATGGCCCAGCGTAGGCCAGTCTAATGGCTCCTCTACACGATGACCTAGCGTAGGCCAGTCTAATGGCTCCTCTACACGATGGCCCACCGTTGGCCAATCTAATAGCTCCTCTACACGATGGCCCAGCGTAGGCCAGTCCAAGGGACACATTTATGCGTTAGAGGGAGTAAGTGATATTGCTATGTCATTCCACCGCATAGTTGCGTGGCTTAGACTGGCCTAGGCTGGGCCATTGTGTAGAGGAGCCGTAAGGGACGCAGCTATGCGGTGGAATGAGATAGCAATATCACTTGCTCCCTCTAACGCATAAAGGCGTCCCTTGGGCTGGCCTACGTTGGGCCATCGTGTAGCCATTAAACAGATGTCCACTATTTTTTGTTACATCCTGTATGTATTATAGGTACAGTGCCGTGACTGAAGAGAAGGAAAAGTCCGTACTTTAATTTTTGAGTCATTACTCTCCTCCTTCTCCAATCCAACAATTCCAATCCAATTCATCCATGTCCAATGGGACATTTCATACCCTTAGTATTGACAAGCAACCTTCCTACTAAATTTCCGAGCATATTTTGGGCACGTCAACGTGGTGTGTTGACACCATTGTAGTAAATAGAGTATGGCGGCCGAGCCTTAAGCTTATCTCGCTTTCGGTCGAGTTCGCTGCGACGTTCAGCTTCAAAGTCGCCGACTTGATCATGCACGAGTCATCTAGAAGCGCACCAGAGAGTGGAACAGCTACACTAATTAATTAAAAATGTCCATTCCAGAAAACACAGTCGCTGGGGCCGAAATCGGTCAGGAGTAATGATCATCATTATTATTGACAAGCAAATTAGCTGGAACCTTAGATGGTGATCCATTGTTAATACAATTAAAGTCTGTGAGCGTACATACCGGCGCAAAGGGGCAGGACATTCCATATTTGTTTAAAACTACACTAAACATCTTCCCGAAGTACTGGTCTCGCTGGAACAGGTCGCACAGCTTCAGTTTTATCTCCACTGGGCTGCGATTGTATTGGTTGTTTTGGCCTTCGAAGAATACCAAATTAAGCTGGAAAATTGTTGGTTAGATTTATAAATAAGTTTTTGAAAAAAAATCAAAAAAAAAATTTTTTGTTATAAGCTTTGGTCGCTGACTGTACTCTTCTTTCAACAGGCAACTAATACTCATCAAAACATCTCACAAACCCAAACACTATTAGCTGGCGTTGTTTAATCCCAGAGTTCCTATGCCCTCCTGTGTTCATCAACAGATCAACTCGATGGTACCATAATTTTGCATTGTAATTTTTCGTATCTTTTTTTACGTTAACTTAGAAGATGAATTTTTTGACAGCTTCAATGGACTAGACGTAGACTTAAGTATATGGTTTCAATTTTAACTTGATACCTTCACTCGTCCGAAGATCGTTTCTCTCTCGATCTCGATCTCGATCGAGGTCTTGAACTCTTGACAGACAGACGGACAACAAAGTGATCCTATAAGGGTCCATTTTTCGTTTAGGGGAAGGGAACCCAAAAAAAAATTACCGTGACATTATTTCCCCAAGTATGCTTGATTCCAGCTACAAGGTTGTAGTAGTAGGTACTCTTCCTACTGTACCGCACCACGCGCGCGGACACGTTGTATACGTACTTCTCGTTCACGTAGTTCACTTCAGTATGCTCGGGGATGATATGGACACTCTAGAAACAAAAACTTTCAACAATGATTAACTAGTGAACAAGAAGAAGACTTCTTAACAATTAAAGAGTTAGTTTAGCATGGGACGCAACGTGCGTCAGCTCGCGGTGTCGCATATTGACCGTATGGTGAGCAGCAGGGGCAATAGCCAAGTTGGCAGCGGTTCGGGTGCTGGTGTGCCGAGGCCAAGGCCTTTTTAGAGGAAGTGGGGAGAAGTATACAAGGGAGAGGTTTGGATCCTCGCTCAGGGACCTTCCTGACGCAAAGGTTATCCATCGCCGTTCAACGTAGCAGATCGGTGAGCGTCATAGGTACTTTTTTTTCTGGGGGGTCGCGGGGTGACTTTCTAGTGTTATCTAGGTTATCTAATTCTCTAGGTCTTCTAATTGACCAACATTTGTTCAGCGACTTTTTGATGTTTAGTACACTTTAAAGTTTATTCTAAGACGATATGTACTGCGAATTTTGTTATGTTTAAGGCGTGACAAGCAACGTCAATTACAATAATGATGGCGTACATTGAATATTTTACTAAACTAATTACTAAAAAATATGTCCACTTACCAAAGTCCATTCGAAATAAAATGTAGCAAAAATCAAAAGCAAATCGATGTTCCCATGCCACCTCATGCTGCTAATGTATAAAAATATCGAATGATGCAAACATTAGCAGATATACATTATATACAACATCAAAATATTGTGATAATGATATCATACTTAATCGACATGACATTATTCTATTGTAGGCATTTCTGAATTGTGAACCGGACGGCTTGATTCAATAATAATTGCTATTACTAGGAAGCAAATAAAAATATTTTTATATAAGATGCCTGAACTAGTCGTCCACTCAGTAGAGCTAAGATGGTCGGCTCTTTATCATTTGTCATCATGCCTGTCACATTCTAACAAATAAGTAAGTGCGAAAGTGACGGGCATAGTGACAAGTGATAAAAATGGAAACATGCTGCTACCGCAGCAGCGGTATCATGGTTCCATTTTTATCACTTGTCACTATGCCCGTCACTTTCGCGCTTACATACTTGTTAGAACGTGACAGGTATGGTGACAAATGATAAAGAGCCGACCATATTACCCGTACAGGTCATAGTATCATGGGTCGAATTTTCTCACGTATTATATACTTAATATAATACGACTATACTTATTTTCTTAAAGCGCCTTTTTCTTATATTCCTGGATATCTAGGCACTGCTAAGTGAATGAACAGAATTATATCGACTATAAAGTAAGCAAGCATATGTGACCGCGGCCGGCAAAACGTCCTACTTTGTCGCTTGCCATAAAGACGAGATTCGCTTGTATATTTATACAAATAACTTTATGGCAAGCGACAAAGCGGGACGTTTTGCCGGCCGCGGTCAGGTATGAAATCTTTTAAAGGCACCCTTTGGCCAACTCTAAGGTAGAAAAGTGTGGTTTGTATCAACCTCCTATCCGATCCGAATCAACTCGGGATAGCGAGAGAGGATGATAACATGTTTTTTTTTAAATATTTATTGATTTGTAAATATTAATTTATTCTTTATTAATTGGTTGATCCATCAGCATAGAATACATATAGTGTGTATTTTGATATAGCCGCAAACTTAAACAAGACTTACGTTTTAGTGCTTTAAAACAATTCTTGAGAATTAAAAAAAAAGTCTTATCTACCAAAGCATAGTTAATTTTTGTTTTTTTTTCTAGCGGCAATGTATTTCGTACATGGTCACTTATGACGGTCGCGACATTAAATGCGACTTTTTTAATTAAAACAAAGTAGTTACATTGCTTGCTAAATTAATTTACATGGAAAAATTAAAGTCATTTGTTTTTTTATAAAACCTATGAAAGTGTGTTCATCAACGCCTTCAAAATCTGAATTTTCAAAATCTGATACGGTTATGATACGATGGACGTTCACATTGGTGTGCGAGATGTAGGTACTGTACTGTGTCTACTGTGAGCGACTCACTGTCGTATCATAACAATATAAGAATTGTCATGGCCCCTCTACACGATGGGCCATCATACTGGCCCACTAAGATGGGCCAGCGTGTAGAAAGGGTAGTGGTGTCAGATGGCTCACGGTGCGGCGGGATGGCGATGGGATGGCCACGGTGTTGGTTTTTCGTCCGCATATCAAAGGTAGTGGGCTCAACTATCTCATAGCCATCTCGCTGGCCCATCGTGTACAGGAGCTATAAAAATCGCATGGCCATCTCGCTGGTCCAGCGCTGGTCCATCGTGTAGAGGAGCCATCAAATTTGACTAGCGATCTAAGCACAATAATATTATCAGCGTATTTAGCATCGCTTAATTTGAGATATTTTTTATTTTCGGAATTAATCGCAGGATTAATTCCGGAAATACTCATTGAGTGTTATTCCGTATACAGATACGGAAAATACCCAATTAGGCACGCCTTACATTATTTTGTACTATATTTATACAACGGCCTTCTTGAACCTTTCTAAATACTTTCAGCTAATGATTTTTTGTCGCAATGTCGTTCTTAAGGCTTATACTCTGTATCTTTAGGTAGATAAATAAATGCAAATAATGTGTTCTTTACATTTTCGAGTACTTGACACATTGATGTTAACCAACCAAATAGAAAACTGCCTGGATCAGTACCCCTAGTGTAAATTTAGTCGATAGCGAAACGTGACGTACGAGTTTGCGTTAAGTCTCATTTTGTATGGGTTTTTGAACAGCGCGCCAAGCGGGACGTTTTGGAAAGTCAAAAATGTCATACAAAATGACACTTAACGCAAACGCGTACGTCACGTTTCGCTGTCGAAAATATTTACACTAGGGGTACTGTTCTTTCATCATTTTGGCTTTAACCTATTTAATCGTGTAGTGTACCGTGTATCGTATCGTGTGTCTTATACCTTTAAACGAGCAATTCTTGTATACATATATATTTCTGTGATCTCGGAAACGGCTCTAACGATTTCGCTGAAATTTGGTATATGGGGGTTTTTGGGGGCATACAATCGATCTAGATTAGTCTTATGTTTGGGAAAACGCGTGTTTTCGAGTTTTCATGTGTTTTTCTTTCGACGCAGAATATGGTCACTAATTTCGTGTTGCCGGCCACTGTCAGTCTGGTCCAGCGGGTTATGACGCGGACGGCTAGAAACGAGTGTTACGGGTTCGAATCTCGCCCGGTGACTAACTTTTGTTTTTTTTTATATGTTCAAATTTTATTTTTTATTTTTATTGTTTTAGACAAGTTTAATTTAGTAAATAATGTTGTTAAGATTATCACCTATACACCACCATATTACAATAAATAGTTATAATTATAACCGAGCAAAGCTCGGTCGCCCAGGTACTCTACCCTTAAATGGCTAAATATTCGATCCCTTTTTTGATTCTTTACTACAATACGTCGACGTAATAACAAATATTACATAACTAATAAATTACTATTGAATAATCAAATCATCCCAATGTATTCCGATTAACAAAATAGCACGATTATATTAGCTTCATTGTTACGTTGAGTACGCAAAACATCGTAATGAAACTTCTGTAAAGTTTTGGCATATCGAGTTATATTAATTGACTTGAAGAATTATCTTGCCCAATATGCCTACTTGTGATTTGTTTACAATCTTTTAAATACCTTAAGATACAGACAATAGGGTAGAGTTGCCTTAAATTAAATGCAAAAGCTAAAACCGGCGAAAAGCATGTCGGGCTATGCTCAGTGTAGGGTTCCGTAGTTACCCGTCTGTCAAAATAGACTTTTTGCAAAAACTTAAAATAACGGCTAAACCGATTAGGTTCACTATAGTTTTACTTTCCCGATTTTTTGACTCAGTTACAATGTTTACACATTTTTTATAAATAAATAAATATTATAGGACATTATTACACAAATTGGCTAAGTCCCACAGTAAGCTCAATAAGGCTTGTGTTGAGGGTACGTAGACAACGATATATATAATATATAAATATTTATAAATACTTAAATACATAGAAAACACCCATGACTCAGGAACAAATATCCATGCTCATCACACGAATAAATGCCCTTACCAGGATTTGAACCCGAAACCATCGGCTTCGTAGGCAGGGTCACTACCGCCTAGGCCAGACCGGTCGTCAAAACTTATACTTTTAGAGCGATTTTTTTTCCAAAAATATTATTCAAAACGGTGCAATGTTAACTGAGATGGACTCTAGCGCTTATTTTAGCTCAAATATTTTTGGAACGAAGTCCCTTAATTGGACGGTTGACGAAAAAAGTGTAAGATATTTCCGTCACGGCCCTTTTATGTTTAAATTATTCGTCGTTCTCGAGAATAAGTAGCCTAATTTCACCAACATACGTATATCGTATAGTGGCAGAGTTGGCAAACAACCGCTTAGAAACAGGAACGATAATAGAGACGATCCGGGTTCGATCCCCGGACGTGAACTCAGATGTATGTTACTTTTTGTTTTTTTTTTTTTTTTTTTTTGCACTTGATTTTTTATTTATTGACTAAGCGAGTATGAAGCTCGAGGTAAGCGAATAAGTTACAGCTTTTACAAAAAAAAAAATGTTAAAATTTGGTTGTTCTCCCTGTAAGTCGCATTTTTGAACAGATTTGTGAAATTTTGTGAGCAGTTTCTATATATTTTTTGTATTTGTTAATCAATAATATACTATGTTTATCAATAACAATATACTTCGATCCAACCGAGTGTTCCACGACACACGCATTTTTTTATCGTTAACAATTTTATTATGAATAATCTTTTCTATCCTTTGTATTTAACTGTTCTACAAATGTAGGTATGTATATGTACCTACGAGTAAGCACGATTAAATTTAATTAATTCTCAGAAATACAATACTCACAAGAATAAGAAAGTGTGTAAGAACTTGTCTACAGAGAAATTTAATTAAGTACAACAAGAAAATTCATTTATTATACAGAACAAGGTGTAATAATGGTGTTCTGAAATATAATTATCACTCGTGGGATCATTACACGCGGGCACACACAGTCAAAAGGCAGTTAGTTTAGGCTGTAATTAAGTTTGAGGTTATATAAAAAATACAGACTATATAGTTGAAATTTCTTTGGCTTAACCTCCTAAGACCCTGAGTACAAATTTTTGTACATATTCCAAAATCTATTTTGAACTTTTATTATGTAACTAAGGGTTCCAAATTCAAAAACAAAACAATTGCTTCTGGGTCTCAGGAGGTTAAGATGAAAGTGAGAGACCGGAGTGAAATCTCCTTTTCATACCAACGTAGTCCTCATTTTCGTCTCTGGTTATAATAATAATAAATTTCTATATTCAGATAACTAGGATCCATTGGGGTTATGTACACAGTGACTTAAAATATATTGTTAATATTTTAAATAATAAATAAATAACATTAATGAAATTAAAAATAGTACAGTAAAATAAATAAATTAAAATTAAATTTAAACAGTTAAACTACCTACTAATGTGTTTGTGTACTGGATTGGAGAATCAGGCTTTCGTACAAACATTCTCAGAATGCCGTTAGAGCTATTATCATTTCCCTTATTTATCTCTATTTTTATGTTAGGCTTTTTACAACATGAATATAAAAAAAACACGTACAAAAACAATACATAAACATATAAACATATTATAAAAAACCTAAGCTAGGGTGCCGCCAGCAGCGGGGCAGGGCCCAAGCTGCCGGTGGTCAGGGCCGCAGAGAGAGGAACCGGCGGACTATCCGCGCCGTGTCCAAGAACACCGCCTTCTGCATCTGACCCTTACTCATATTTTGACACAATTTGATGTATATGAACCACTGCTATGCCCCTTATTTATTTATTTTTCGAATTTATGATAATGATTATTTTTTTTGTATACTACGTCGGTGGCAAACAAGCATACGGCCCGCCTGATGGTAAACAGTCTCCGCAGCCTGGGTACGCCTGCAACTCCAGAGGAGTTACATACGCGTTGCCGACCCTAACCCCCCCTTGTTGAGTTGTCGTTTTGTCGGTCGTAACATGAGGTTCCTGAACACATTATGATGGTTCCGGGTTCAAATCATGGTACGGGTATTTATTTGTGTGATGAGCACGGATATTTGTTCCTGTTTATAAATATTTATATATTACATATATCGTTATCTACTAGTACCCACAACACAAGCCTTATTGGGCTAACTGTGGGACTTAGTCAATTTTTGTAATAATGTCCTATAATATTTATTTTCTTTATTAAAGAGAGTTTATAATATGTCTGCAGTTAAGCCGTGTATGTAACTGTACATAATAAAGCATTAAAATACACGTGGGATGTTTTTATGAATAAACCCATCCTCGTATTTTAATGTGTTAGTCACACAAAAAATAATATACTATAAAAGTCACTTTTATAGTATATTATTTCTTCTTTTTATTCAGTCTCCATAGGCAGAACTGTTGCAAAAGTGTCCAGCTGTCAGCTATAAATAATAGTTCCAAATCTCTCCAGAGTAGCTAAGAGCTGGCGTTATTGACGGAGTGAAGTGCGCTATCTATGATTTGATTTTTTTCCTTCAAATATTCTAGGTATTGTAGCGCCACCTATTTAAAGTTTTTTGACGGACACTTTTTGGTACATGGAGATTGTATTCCTTACCTCTACCTTCCAGAATAGAAACTTTACAATTCTTTTACTGTACGGTTTTCGTTGATTAATTTTAATTCTGTCAACCAAGTGTGCTGACTGTAATTAGTGTCCTTATTAGCCAGAAATAGCTCGCTAATTACCCAAGGCAATTAGGTCGAGATACCTGTAGGCTTGTAGCTGTTAATGAATTATTACTTGGTTGGGAGTTTTAAGGCTACTAATAGCCTGTAAAAAGCGAGATAATTTTCAGGATAAACTTATTTCAAGCAATACCTTTTCATTCTGTATTTTTCTCCCTCTTAAAAGCAATCCAAAAAGGTTTGACTGACATGTGATTTTTCCTAATTATAAATTGCGTAATTAATATGAAAGGGGATGACCGCTTCTCTACACAAACGTTGTCCCCATTTTCCTCTCTAGACACTATCATTATTAAAAAATGCGTGATTATCGTAGAATACTCGGTTGGAACGGTTATATTATTAATGAAATAGTACATTACGATACAAGTGCGAAAAATAGGAAATTCGAAACGAGTGGCGATAAATTAAAACACGACCGAAGGGAGTGTTTTAAATCGACACGAGTTGCGAATTACCTATTCGCACATGTATCGTACAACGTTTTACAGTACATATGGCCCTTTAAATGTTCGACACAGTAACGTAATATGCTACTTCTCGCACTAGTGCTATAAAGTAGCCCCATATGTACTGTAAAATGTTTTATATGTATTATTGATTATATATATAATTCAGCCTATATACGTCCCACTGCTGGGCACAGGCCTCCTCTCATGTGCGAGAGGGCTCGGGCTATAGTCCCCACGCTAGCCCAATGTGGATTGGGGACTTCACATACACCTTTGAATTTCTTCGCAGATGTATGCAGGCTTCCTCACGATGTTTTCCTTCACCGAAAAGCTAGTGGTAAATATCAAATGATATTTCGTACATAAGTTCCGAAAACTCATTGGTAAGAGCCTGCTGATTATTGATTAACAAAT
This sequence comes from Cydia pomonella, assembly GCF_033807575.1. Taxonomy (NCBI): domain Eukaryota; kingdom Metazoa; phylum Arthropoda; class Insecta; order Lepidoptera; family Tortricidae; genus Cydia; species Cydia pomonella. Next base: position 19,169,836 of record NC_084721.1, on the reverse strand, counting down.
ACAAAAAAAACGTAACTGAGAAAATAATAACTATCAAAACTGCAACACAAAACTTCACAAATCAGTTCAGAAATACGACTAAAGGCAGGGAGAACAACTAAACATAAGAAAACATTTTCGTTCAAGCTGAAACTGATACGCTTGAAAATGTAGGTAATATCTGCTTACATGTCCGGGAATCGAACCCGGATCGTCGCTGTTACCACCTGTTTCTAAGCGGCTGTTTGCCGACTGCGCCACTATAAGTCGTTAAAATCATCCTTATACATCTTGGAAACTTGTAAATTTGTGCGAAAATACGAAGACTTGTTTAAAATCCAAAACCCCAAGCCACAACTACATAACTTGCGTAATCGGAATAAACTTGTGCAAGCAATTCCAGCCAACCTCCAAATGTTCAGTAACGGCCCTTACTCAATGTCCATTCGAATTTATAACCACATCCTTCAGTATATAAAAAATGAAACCAAATATAATAATTTTGTAAATAAGCTTAAGAGTTACCTTCTAACTGAATGTCCATACAACCTACAAGAATTTATGAATAATTCGAATAAATAAATACTTAATAATAAACATAATTATGTACTTGTACTTAATAAAAATGGAACATGATAAATGTTAGAGTGATATAATAATAACACTACCTACTTAGGGACAGGAAATCGCCCGAATACAATACAATACAAACACTACTTAGGGACAGGATTCTCTGCCTCTGGCTTGCCTTAGCCGGCCGGCCAGAGTGGAGTCGTTAGAGCTATAAGCTCCAGGGGTGGAAGTGAAAAATTGCATAAGACGCGAGTTGGCACAGTGGCTGCTCGCAGGCACTGGGTAGAAAGCGGCGTACACCTCTCGACACCCCTGAGCCGCTCACACCGGTGTTGCCCTTGAGCCATCCTAGATGTCGCTTTTTGTGGGGGCCCATCTTGTGGGGGCGAGTCACCGTCTGCCGGAAATAAAATTGAATACCGTTTTATTAGGCAGGCGTCCGGTTTTTTATCCCATAGCCCAGTATTTAGTCCATCGCTTTCACCCAATAGCCCAGTTCATTTTAGATTCCATCAACTCTCAAATAGTCCTTACACCCTGGCGGGTGCTGCCTCTGCGTGCGTCCCATGACACGGGCAAGGGCAACATCCGCTAGGTGTACCCCTTACATTTCATTAAAGTGTCAAAAGGGCCTCTACGTGTTGGCTTCGGCTCCGCGCACGCCTCCCAAAGATCCGGAACACCATTGTTCCGTGATGGGAAAGACACACTACTTATATGGATAATACGTGATTTTAATTATTGTAATGCTGTAAATATTTGATTTTATTTACCTATTATTCTATTTGTCATTATTGTTTACAGATTTATTTTATAAGAGAGTGCCTTAGAAATAAGTACTTAGACATAAAAATGTTCCTACGCCCTAGTAGGGTACATGATTGTACTCTATTTAAAGAACATCTGTAATACCATGGTTGCAACGAATAAAATGAAATGAAATGTGAAAAAATTAGGCTACTTATTCTTGAGAAAATCTTACATAGTAGAGTTGCCCAGATGCGTTGTATGTGTAATGTAGGAGGGCTTGGGCTGAATTTTTCGGAGCTGGCGTTTGGCGTCAAGATCTTCAAGTCGGGTGTGCTCGAAGTTACCAAAACCTGTGTAGACAGCAGTTCGCCAGTCCGATCTCCGAGATGCAAGCTCCTCCCACGACTCGCATGATATGCTGGTGGCCGAAAGGTGGCGTTTTAAGACAGTGTGAGGCCAGAAAGGGCAACATCGCCACAATGCGAGCAGCAGAGCGAGGAGCTGTGGGGCTGTTAATGGGGATTATAGATGGTAATCTCCTAATATCGCACTTTCACATATTTTAAGTAAATTCAGATACGCCCAATGAGTCACCAGGAACGGGGTTGATTCATTTAAACTAGTAAACAGGATTACCCTGTTGACACTGGAACTTTATTTTCCAGCGTTCATTTGTGCATAGGGAATAACATTGAAATAGTTATTTGTTTCACAAGAGGGCAAAGTTGTTGTTTAACTGCTCGTGCTAATATTAATACCCGAGCAAGCGATAGATTCCAGGGAGGATTAAACAAATATTGCCCCCGAGTGAAATACAAAATTTTTCACTACACCAACCCGAAGAATATATTGACTATAAGATATTAAACAAAATCAAACCAAATGATCGTTTTTTTTTTTTTTTTTGCATTCATTAAATATTTATCATTCAAAATCATCATTTAAAAGTTGAATTCGTTCTACATTACAGTTTCAGTGGTCGCCAGAAAAGTATGTACTTGATACAGTCGCTCGCGTATTTGTTTGCGCTGCGCACTGCGAGATGAGTCGAGGTCGTAGCATATCAATAACAAATCAAGTTGATATGTTTTATGAGGTCTTTCTCTAGTAACTTCATCGATTCAAAACCTGATTAAATATATATATTTTTTTATACTACGTCGGTGGCAAACAAGCATACGGCCTGCCTGATGGTAAGCAGTATCCGTAGCCTATGTACGCCTGCAACTCCAGAGGAGTTACATGCGCGTTGCCGACCCTAACCCCCTCCCACCCTCGTTGAGCTCTGGCAACCTTACTCACCGGCAGGAACACAACACTATTAGTAGGGTCTAGTGTTATTTAGCTGCGATTTTCTGTAAGGTCTGTACTTCCCCAGTTGGGCTCTGCTCTAGATCTGGAATGACATCCGCTGTGCTGTGCCCTACCACACAGAGCGAGATGACATCCACAATGCCCATACCTCTCTTGTGGACGTAGTTTAAGGACATACCCGGGTCCAAAATATCAACCTATAGAAAAAAAAAACTGAACATGATGACACACCATTCAAATTTTGTAACTATTTAAATACTAAAACTATGTAATTATAACATCGTCTAAACTAAAATGCGTAAGTGTCATTTTTGATCGAACTCATCGATTACTTCTTTTTGTTAATAATTACAATTCAACAACAATGATATTCGCGATCCCAGGCACGCACGGCCGTCCGCTCAGTGCTCAGCAAACTGCGTTCGGAGGACCTAACTGCACCATAACCAACGTTGTCGGACTCAACATCGTGCGTGCGTTCCATTATCTCGGGAAAGACTGTTGCTTTGCATGTCGATTTCTGAATACGCCCCCTGGTTGAAACTGAATAAAAGCGAAGAACGTGCTTGGGTTCGCAGTGGGTTACCCGTTTTATCCAATTTGTCTGTTCGTGATATTTAAATTATAGTTACTGAGCCTTTTATGTTGCTGATACAGTTTCGAAAGGTTAATTTAGCAAATAACTTAAAAGGATCTTCATTTAGAAGTTGTGATCGCGAAAATCGAAGTTCGCAAATTGCGGGAATTTTTCTCTGACATTCTAATTACGCCTTCATTGGAGTAAAAGAGAAAGATCCCCGCAATTTGCGAATTTCAGTTTTCGCGGTAGGATAAAAACTTGTCAATAATAAAATTTTGGACAAATTATTTGTACATTTTTAAATTAAACAAAAAGGTAGTAGGTATTCTGAAGCCTCCAAAATAAGTTATTTTAGGGAAAAATCGTGGGTTTGCTCGAACCTCCCTTATTATTTTGGTTAATCTGGCTTAACGCCGACTTAGGTCCGCATTGATGAGGATGTCGTTGTTCCAGTTGCGTGGCGAGCGCAATGCTTCGGCGACCAGTGGTGTAACCTCGAATTCAGTAACGAATTCAATGTAGTGGAAGATCATTACTGTATTGGCAAGTAGTGGCAGGCCTATGGAACTCCCTGTGCGACCCTGGATTTATATCTACGCGTCGCGCACCGTAGAACGTGCAAAAATCAGTAGGCTGCCACACGCGCTCGGACGGCGTCACGATCGTTTTAATGTTACGACAAAAATGACTTCGACTCGTAAAACCATCGAGTTATTTATGTATAATTTGTCTTTCAAATGTGTCGAAAATCTTTAGTTTTTATCATAATAGTTAACGAAGTAAATTTTGTAGTTTATTAAAAGGACGTAAAAAACCACGGCTGCTGCAAAGACATATAATAATTAATTATGAACGTTTAGAATATGCTCGTCTAAATTCAACGCGTTATCGAATTTGTATTTTAATGCAACTATAGTGAGCTACTTCACGCAAGTTCAAATATGTAGCTACTATTAACTGGTATTTTCACGCTATTATATGTAAGTTGTCTGATGAAGGAAAATAAGACGGGAAAAAAAAAGAAAACGGAAGAAATTCATTCAATTGTAAAGTCCACCTTTCATAGGCTTAACCTTAGCGTGCTTCGCCCACGCGTTGAAGGTCGGTCAATTGTATTAATACGTAGGCACAGGGGCTTGTTAAAATCCCACGTATTTTTTGTATTATTTTATTAAATCCCAGTAATATCTATCAAATGACACCACTTTGACCTGAATCCATATCAAAATATGCATATAGGAGTTATAATTACAAAGATATAGGTAACCTACCGTGGCATATCACTTTTCGTTACATCTAGTTTTTGATCCGAACCCTTCTACGGGTTTTTAAAGACGTCTCACTCAAAACATAATGTACATCATACGAATAAAGGCATTTTCTTGTTATACATAAATATTTCAGACGTAAATCAGTGTCTAGACTTTGAACAATACATTTTAGAAACAGCCTTAAGAGGTCTAGACCTGTATTATAGTATTAATTATGTTTTTATTAACCACCTCACGAAAAAAAGTGTTATACTTATGTCTGTAGGATTGAGTGAATTGGAACGTATGAATGACGTATTGTGAATGAATGAGATAGAATTAAGACCATGTCAACAAGTATGAAAGAGATAGCATGACTGAGTAAAGTCTTAAAATATTAGGTGCAGGCCGTCCGCTATGGTCAGATGATTCGGAGAGCTTTACTGAAAAGACGTGCCGTTGTGTTAATTTCTATAAATCCTTTTAAATACAACAAGTTTAGTTTAAAAGTGGGTTTACCTTCGCATCCACTTCCTACATGTCTATCTGTCTGTGGCCACGTAGCTCTCCAAAGGATGGACCGATTTCGAAGAAATTTTTGTAAGTGAAAGCGAGTTTCCTTGCGGCGGATCTAAGCTATGTTTGAAAGCCATCAAGTCAGCCGTTTGACGAGTATCAGCTCTTTTCCAAAATGATGTCATGCATTTTTGGCAAAAACCGGATATTTTTGGGATATAGCGTAGGGGTTTTTATAATTTTTAAGTTATAAATTATTGTAGATAGATATTGTTAATGGATTTTTTTGTTTTATATATAAAATCAACTTATATTTTGTATTCTGTATTTATATTGTGATTTTTATGTTCATCAACAATAATACTATGAAAATTTCGGGGAGGATTATTCTGTCCGTGAAGTTAAAAACTACTGTTAGGTTAGGTTATCTTCTTCTTCTTCTTCACTGGCTCAGTGACCCAAACAGGATCTTGGCCTCTGACACAAGAGAGCGCCACTCTGCCCTATCCTGCGCCACTTCACGCCAGTTAGGTTAGGTTATATTTTTATTTATCTCTATGTCTTTTCTTCTTCCGGCCTTGTCCCATTTCTAATTGGGGTCGGCTCTCCTAATCCTCCTTCTCCAGAGATATCGTTTCTGGGTCGTCGCTGGGTCTAAATTGTTATTGGTCTAAATTGTAATGGGGATTGCTCCGTAGCTCCTCGACTCAATGTACCTGCGACACAGCAACGCAAACCATGGCACATCTACTGGCGTGCCCCACATGCCCGCATCATTGCTCGGAGCTGGATCTGAGGGACGCGACAGCCAGGGCTGTCAACACCGCTGCCTATTGGGCTTCCATCGTATAAAAAAAAAAAGGGAACCTCGACACGAAAAGAAGAAGTTATTGGAGAGGTCTTTTTTAATTACCATGTAGTAAGGAGTCTGCCACGAGGATTTGGTCCCGATATGAGGCTTAACGCACTTTTCGTCATGTTGTCATCTGGTCTTCTCATGACATGGCCGTACCAGCGTAGGCGCGATTCTGTGACTTAGGTTTGCATTGGCCTGATCTTATAGATGATCTTATATCTATGTAATTAAACTTAAATATGTTATAGATATAAAGCTTTCATAGATATACATATTTCCACACTTTGGCCCTTTAATCCGCAAAACGTCACATTAATATTCCGGGATTATCTTTCAGCATCCACGTCTGCTTAATATGTCAGCGGCGGGTGATTTACTATTTATTTATAAGGGAAATATCACACTTTGCGGCCGCACCATTACCTCACAGTAAGAATGTTGCAGTGGAACAGCTAAGAAATACTGCTATTCAAACGGATTACGTCGCATATAATTAATTTAATTATAACAATAAAACAACACTACTAAATATATACTGTTCAAGAACAAAAAGTTATGTTTATTTTAATTTTGCCAACCTCCAATGTCTTTGGACGATTACAGTCAAGGAAAAAGATATAAGTGCCGTCCAAAGCAGACCTGGCGACTTACTATTATTATAGAGGCGAAGGCTATTGGAAAGACTTGAAGCGAAATCAAGCACGAAGCTCTAGACCGATCCAGATGGTGGCGCACTGTGAACGCCCTCTGTCCCATCTAGGGGACGACATAGGACATTAAGCCGATTTCCCACACTGAGACATAGACGTTTAAATTCACGTATACTTTTTAAAAATATGTATTTATGCGATTTAAAAAGATTTAAAAGATTTTTATTGAGATTTTTAGTGAACATAGTAAGATATATGGTAATTTTAGAGGACCCAAAAGTTTCTTCACGAATACTCTTGGTAAAGAGTAGTAGAAAGCAAAATATGGAATAATATTTCTATACTCTAATTATAGTACATTGTGCATCGAGGGGGGGTAATTGAAATTTTGGATACGAGAGTGGTAAAGACCTGACTTTGCAATATTCTTACCCCCGGAGTTACACACAATGTTTTTCATCACACTTGCGAAGAAAAAACTAAATTTTAAGCGAAATAATTTTTGAATGCGGTGACATATTAAACGTCCGCCATTTTGTAATTTCTTAACAGGTTAGGTATTGAAGGCACAGACCTATTCGGCATTCAGCCGCAATTGAAAATTATGTAAAAATATTTTAAAGGGCTTATATTAATCAAATTAAATAATTTTAAGCATAAACAAGAATATTACATTATAAACTTCAAAGTAAAACTAATTTGTGCTACTTGGTTTGTATGAATAAGTAACGTAATAAAAATAAAGTTATAACTCCCTAGGGAGCTACAACTTTTTTTATCACAATCCATAACGCCCACGGGAACAATATAGGCATTTGTCCTTCAGTACACCGGCCTGAAATAAGATCTTTTTCGAGCGAGTGTGATGAAAAATATTTTTAATTAAAGAATAGTAAAAAAACAGCGCATTTACCCCAGTTGATCTTTAAACGATTTCCGTACTATGTCTGCCCTTTTCTACTGTTCTTCTCGCACTGCGTCCTGACACCTGACAGCGTGTGTAATACGTAAACCACTCCCGCCCGCAATATTGTTTATTGTTATTGTTATCTGCTACCCATATGTCCAACTGTCAATGTGATTAAAGGTACCATTCTGATTTAGATTACACCAGCATTACTGTAGCAGTATTGCAGCGGGATATTACTGCTGGATGGTTTGCTGTCGCAAAAGTCAAAAATCCAGGAAGAAGTATCGTTATGGACATTTGCTTAGAAATGCAGTCAGCTGTAATGTCACATATGAATGTAACGTCAAAATGGTAATTTTATCGAGAAATACTCGAGGGATAAGTACTCGGGGTTGTCGAAGTACTTGTTCGTTCCCCTTGCTGTGGAGACATCTGGGTGCTGGAGCGCGGAGGGGAAAGCTGTTCTCGGGGAGCTGGGGCGTCGCCTGCGGGAGAGAGGTCTCGACCCCCGCTCCGGGTCGTTCCTGGCGCAGAGATTGTCCATCGCGGTTCAACGCGGAAACGCGGCAAGCGTAATGGGCACCTTTGCGCCGGGAACGATGCGGGGTGGGTTGTTCGAATAGTTTTTAGGGTTTAGTTTAGGTTAAGTTTAATTTATAACGAATGGATTCCCTAGTTTTTAAGTATTTTGAATGATCGAGAAATTCATATTAAATTTGACTTTTGCGGCAATAATGCAGTCGGCAACATGATTGCAGCAGTATGACAGTGTGACATTACTGCTGTAAATTTAAAAATATTACTGCCCGGATTTTTGACATTTGTGGCCATAATGCAGTCGGTAGTAATATCGAGCTGCAATATTGCTGCATTAATGCTGTTGTAATCTGAAAGATACGTTGATACTCACCCATTCGATCAATATGTTATCAATAAATTTCAACACCAGGTAACTACAACACAAAAAAATACAATCATTAAAAACACTTAAGAATTACGCTTGCCACGTTTCCGCGTTTAATAACCGCGATGGACAACCTCTGCGCCACGAACGACCCGGAGCGGGGGTCGAGACCCCTCTCCCGCAGGCGACGCCCCAGTTCCCACTTCCCAGACATGGGAACCCCAGTTCCCGTGAAGGGGAACGAACAAGTAGTTTGTTAGCCGAACGAGTACTTGCCCTTCTTTAGGGACGCTGCCTGCTTAGCAACAGCTCCTGCTGACCTCACAGTGCGGCCAAGGTGCGTGGCGGTGAATTTGCTGACGCAGTGGGCGACCCACAAAAGCACTTGTCAATAATATAAGTTTTTTTTACAGCTTCTTACAAACAAGTTCCTTATTACACCAACGCAACGGTGCGGTAGCTGACATTAAGCCTATTCGAATGTTGGCCATCATGGTAATATCCAACGTGGTAACGCGGCAAGTGTGATGGGCTCCTTTGAACCTGGTACAGCTCATGGAGGTCTTTTTGAATTAAATATTTTATGTAGCTTTGTAGTTTTTAGGTGAATTAAGTTAAATTTATTTTAATTATTGTTTATTTTTTAATGATTTACGTACTCTGGAACAAGATAAGTAATGAGACGACCTTACCTTACCCTATGAAATTACATCTCTTATGAGTTATTGGTATAACAGTGTCAGGTGGGCAGGGTCTGTGTCGGAAGAGCATGGGTTGGAGTGCGTGGTGAGGCAGGGCGGGTTAACCTCACCTCGGCTCTTTAACCTGTATTTGAACGGGTTAATCGAGGAAATCAGCAGTACCAAAGTCGGATGTCATATTGACGGTATTTGTGTCACTAACATTAGCTATGCTGATGACATGGTACTGCTGAATCCTTCGATTGGGGCCCTCAAGCGCTTTCTGGCGATCTGTGAAAGTTATGCGGTGGCCCATGGACTCAAATATAATGCTAACAAAAGTGAACTAATGGTTTTTAAGGCAGGTACCAAAACCTACACGTTACCAGCAATTTCATTAACAGGTGTGCCTTTAAAGCAAGTTAGCCAATTTAAATATTTGGGTCACTGGGTCACCGAAGACTTAAAAGACAACTTGGACGTTGAACGGGAGCGAAGGGCGCTGGCCGTGCGATGCAATATGTTAGCCCGCAGGTATGCGCGATGCACAGAAAAAGTCAGGATTACTATTTTTAAAGCCTTCTGTGTATCTTTCTACTCATGCAGCCTGTGGGTCAATTATTCGCGTCCAATACAATAACGCGTGCTGATGGGGCTGCCGCGACATTGTAGCGCGTCTGGCATGTTTGCCGAAGCCAGGACAGACGGCTTTGCGGCCGTCATGAGGAAAAGGTGTGCCTCGCTCATGTCCCGTTTGCGCGGCAGTCCCAACCGCATCTTGAGCGTGTTTGCTAACCGCTGGGACAACCCTATGTTAGCCCGGTGGACGTCCATGCATGTTGTCAAACACTGCTGACCGTATGTTGTGCTTATTATGTTTATTTATTTATTTTATTTTACTTTTTAGTTGTAAATTGTAATGCTAGTTAAGTATATCAATTAATAATTAGTTTTTAAGATTAACTAACAAGATTGTATGGGCTCTGTCTGAAATAAATGTTTTTATTATTTATTATACCTATAACTTTACTTTAAGTAAGTAAGTAAATATTCTGGTGGCACCCTGTTTTATAGACAGAAGTTTCATAGATTTTCGTTTCTCAGAAATTGTTTCATATATTATTTGGTTCATACATTTTCAGTTCCAATATTATTGTTTCATAGAATATTTAGTTCGTTGAAACATATTTTACAGACATCCAGTTCAAAGTACTTATATTATTTTTCAACTTTTTAATTTATAAACTTATCAAACAGTACAATTATGTTTCATGTATTTTTATTTCTTAAACATTGATTTCATAGATTGCTGTTTCATAGAAACTGTTTCATATAATATTTAGTTCGAGTAATTTCTTTTCAAATATTATTATTTCGGAACTTTTACACTACATTTAAATTTATTAAACAGAAGCTACAGATTTCATTGATTGTTGATTCACAGGAATTGTTTCATAGAATATTTAAGTAGTTCGAGTATTTTCTTTTCTAATATTATTATTTCAGAACTTTTGCACTTCATTTAAATGAATTTTACTCAATGCAAAAAAGGACGGAAACAAAACTGTTGCCAGAAAAGTAGGTTAGGTTAGGTTAGAACTGCGACCCCCACGGAAACAAACTGTTGCCAGAAAAGTAGGTTAGGTTAGGTTATAACTGCGACCCCCACGGAAACAAACTGTTGCCAGAAAAGTTGGTTAGGTTAGGTTAGAACTGCGACCTTCTCGGAAACAAACTGTTGCCAGAAAAATTTTAGTAACATACAGGTAAATAATAAATAAATTGTATTTAGATTATAATATGAAAATTCTACAGTTTAATTCTCTTTGAATAAAAACATATAGGATGTTATGTATGTTACAATAAATATTGAGATACTGACTCTTCTATGAAACGAAAATATTAAGATTGATAAAATGAGAAACAACATTCTATGAATATGCAGGCTTTGAAACAAGTGTTATCCAAACTAATTACTATACGGATTAATAATATTTGATTTAAAACGTTATGAACTGAAATTCTAAGAACTACTTATCTGAACAATAAAACATATACAAAACGAGACTATATAATGTAACAGCTCTGAAAAATGATCATTCTATGAAATGAAAATATGAGAAACATTTTCTATGAAACAATATTCTGCGAAAATGTAGTCTATGAAACAACTTACAACCAAATATTCTTCATTGTGCACCATACCGTTAAAAATAGCCAGGAATACAAAAAACACTTAAAAGTTAGGTAACAACAGGTGGTCTTATCGCTAAGAAGCGATCTCTTCCAGACAACCTTTGGGTAGCAGGAAACTATGAACTTACAACATTGAACGGGTAGTGCCGATATACATATAATTCAACAAAACCTTATTTGCTGAATAAATGTTTTATCTCTTATGAATGTACACTAAAATGATATCTGAATGATATTATTTAGTCATCGCGTGTCTCGCTCACGCCAGTATATGTACGGACAAGTACGAGCAAAATGCATGATAACTGAATGATATAATTTAGTCACATGTGTCGTACAACGTTTTACAGCACATATAGTCCTTTGAATTTACGACATAGCTCATTACGTAAGTTTGCCAATTATCGCACTAGTGTAGTAAAGTAGCATCATATGTATTGTATATGTATTGTAGTACATTACGATACAAGTGCGAAAAATAGGAAATTCGAAAGGACTGGCGATAAATTAAAACACGACCGAAGGGAGTGTTTTTAATCGGCACGAGTTGCGAATTACCTATTCGCACATGTATCGTACAACGTTTTACAGTACATATGGCCCTTTAAATGTTCGACACAGTAACGTAATATGCTAATTTTCGCACTAGTGCTATAAACTAGCACCATATGTACTGTAAAAATACTTCCATATTTATTTCATTCCGTAAGAATGAAATTTTTGTTGATTAATTTTCTCATACCATTCATCTTTGTCATACTCGTTGTTAAACATAACTTTGTCTCTTTCTCTTTCGGCGTGCTCCCGTTAGCACGTACACATTGCTCGCTTGCCTAAAATGTACTAAAGGCAACTTGTATAATTTGTACAAGGTAATCTAGATACCTTTAGATTCTCTAGGATAGCGGTGCCGTCATATAGCGGCCGTCTCCATACAAAATAATATGCTTAAATATGGATGAGTAGTATTTTGTATGGAGACGGCCGGTACACCCGGTTTTTATTTAGTCACCTGCAATAATTTACGGGGTGAATATATAGGTCATACTGACCAACTTTTACTATGGAACCAACCCCGACGTCGCGAAACAAAATTGGCGGTTTTATACATTTTGGCTGTCTGATCTGACCTTGACATTTTCTATGGGAGAATAATTTTTTTAGGGCTCCTCTACACGATGGCCCAGCGTAGGCCAGTCCAAGGGACGCAGCTATGCGGTGAAATGAGATAGCAATATCACTTGCTCCCTCTAACGCATAAATGCGTCCCTAGGACTGGCCTACGCTGGGCCATCATGTAGAGGAGCCATTACTCAGTATGACCTATATATTCAACACTTTCAATTTTGGAACGCCTATAACTTATCTTTACTTATAATATCATTGTCTAAAACCTTAATATCTCATCTAATATCTACTTACGTATAGGGAACTTACGTAGGTAGAGTAGGGTAGGGGGTAGGGGGGTAGAGTAGCGTACGTAGGGGGTAGGGTAGGGTGAAGATGGAACTTGGAGGCGTAGGAAGAATAAGGAGCTAGAGGAGCTGGTTGCGATTTACGCAGGGCAGGGCAGAGTGGCGCTCCCATGTGTCAGAGGTCAAGATCCTGTTTGGGTCACTGAGCCAGTGAAAGAAGAAGATAGGGTAAAACTGTGGATACTAATAAAAAAATATACACAGTTTACACCAGGGATCGGAACCAGTTTTTTGCAAAAACAACGAAATAACCATATATTTCGGTTTATTTTATACTCAAAATGTAGGACTCAGTTGTGTTTTTAGATAACGACTTCGTATTATTAGATTGTCTGATTAGGAATGAAATAATTAACAAAGAACGAAAAAATACCGTTTTCGTTCCCATACAAAAAATACCGGTTTCCGATCCCTGGTTTACACAATCAATATTTTTGATTCTGATTATGATCTACGTTGAAGACGAAAGGAGACGATCGCTTCTCCATACATGTAGTCCCGATTTTCCGCTCTGGATATGAATATTTTAGAAAATATATCGCATGTTGTTGTATACTAACCACAGCTGTTTGATTGACTCTTTGTTTGATTATTTTTAATATTATAAAAGTCAGCTTTAAAAAATTGTATCTATGGAATTTGTTTTTCGCTCCTAACTCTTATAATAATAAAAAAATCCAAATAAGTCAAACGAAGGAGCATAGTTATGATCAATATACAATATTATATTATGTAAAAATATTTCCCATAATGTCAATATCCAAATTTGCATGGAAAAAGCCTATACTCTTAATTACCTTGTTTTTAAAATACTCACTGTGGATATTTTTGAAGGTTTTATTATAGTATGTGGTCAAAACATCTTTCTTTCGATTTAAAACAACCAAATCATTATCTATGTTCAAATTAACTTCCTCATCTGTCAAACACTCGCCAAAATGAATGAAGACCCAGCCTAAAAATAATAAACGACTGAATTAAACGCGTACGTAGTTTACACTTATGTACGCTTATTATTTGGCGTGACGTTTCGAAGAGCGGGTAGTTCGCAAAACTCGCGTGGCAAGGTGTTGATATTGTTCGCCAGTCTGTCTGACGGCGCTTAGCAATAGCGCCGTCTATGCAAATAAGATTGAAATTACTCTGTTAATTTTAATCTTATCCGATTGTAGTGAGGTGACAGCACACAAAAGTGGCGCCATCTATCCGATCAAGAGCGAACTTGCTCACCGGTCGTAGTAGGTTCGCTCTAGCGAAGCGTCGTATCAATGGTTACGGGGCGACCGTTATGACTTAACGCTAATCAAGTAGAATAATAAGAAAAACTCAACGGTCGCACGCGCACCACGTCCTCGACGAATCGCTAGTTGTTGCATCCTCATTTAGTTTAGTTCGTGCCTGAATTGAATACAATTGTGAATTTAGTGGGTATATGGTGTTTTATTGGTTATAATCTTGTAAATTAAAATGCTAGTTGATCACATACCCCTTTATTCATAAGCGTGTGCTAAAGTTGACAAGTCGGTAACAATCGTTTGTCCCTTTCCATCATACCGATACGTTGGAAAGGGAAATACGATTATTAGCGGCACGTCAACTTTAGCACACGTTTATGAATAGGGGGATAGTGTTGTAATCGTCAACGCTCATCGCCCAAACACCCACGATGTCTACCCCAAGATAAGGCTATTCCTGCATCTACATGTCTGTGACAGCAAACGTAACGTCACGTTTTAAACGTCAGGCCAAATAAAGTCTATGAATTTTATACACCATTGTAATTGGCGACCAGAAATCATACTACAGGGAAAAAAATCTGGTCAGAAATTATGAGATCGCGGCAAAACGCGAATAGGTGAAAAGCTACAAGGAATTTTTGATTTCGAGGTATACGACTTACAAACGGAAAATAGAATGAGAAAAATAAGACATTTTTATCTTAAATTTTAGCTTATATACATCGGATAAGCCAGTAGACCGCAGCGTGGCGTAGGAGAGAATGTATCCCCCTCTCTTTCTACCGCACGGCGAGAATGTATGCCTGCGCCTGCTGTTTCGTTTAAGCAGCGCAGGGCGCTTGCGCGAATGTGCGGTTGCGTTTGTGTTACATCGTCTTCTTCTGCTGTCATGCCCTAGCGGGCGTCGGCGGCCACCTTTGCAAAGTCTTTTCTATGCTTGGCCTTGATGTTTGTCCATTTTTTGATGTTGTCGAGCCAGTTCATCCTCCTTCTTCCCCTTCCCCGTTTTCACTCTACTTTTCCTTCTATTATAACTTTCAACAGTTTATACTTTTCATGTCTATGTAGATGTCCAAAATATGTAATCTTTCTTCGCTTAACTGTGGCTAGTACTTCCTTTTTCTTCTTCATTCTTTTTAGGATCTCTATATTAGTTATTCTTGCGGTCCATGATACTCTCAGCATACGCCTGTACAGCCACATTTTGAAGGCCTCTATTTTATTTTCAATTTTTTTATTCAGGGTCCGTGTTTCAACACCATAATAAAGTATGAATAGTACGTAGCATTTTACTAGTCTCCATCTTAGTTTTAAGTTAATACCTTTATTGGTATACATTTTTTGCATTTTAACGAAAGCATTTCTATTCTCACTCTGATTTCCTGTTCTGGATCCCAGTTTTCACCAGCAGCCCAGGTACCTATATTTTGAAACTCTTTCTATTTGTTTACCATCGATGAGCAGTCGATTTGTTGGAAATGTTGATTTGCTTATTACCATCAGCTTGGTCTTGTTAACGTTCATTTTAAGGTTGTAGTGTTTTACCTTGGTATTTAAGCGGTCCAATAGCTGTTGTAGGTCTTCTATACTATTAGCTATAGTATTACAGTGTCGTCTGCATATCTTATGTTGTATATCTTCCGTTACACTTTATGCCCATCTCAACACCGTCCAATGCTTCAACAAACAAGCGTTCTGAGTAAAGGTTACATAGGCTTGGAGATAATATGCAGCCTTGACGTACACCTTTTAGAATTTTCAGCTCTTTTGTAGCAGATTGTCCGACCTTGATATGTGCTGTTTGGTTCCAGTATAGATTCTTGATATTTCTTATATCTTTGCTGTCGACATCTGTACGATTTATAGCTTCCAACAGTTGTTCGTGGTTCACAGTATCGAAAGCTTTTTCGAAGTCTATAAAACACGCGTAAACGTCTTTTTGGTGTTCTAGGCAGTTTTGTACGAGTACCTGGATTGCTGTCAGAGCTTCCCTGGTTCCAAGTCCATTTTTTAATCCAAATTGGGTTTCACCTATGTTGTATATTTTGTTGTACATTCTATTGTGTAATATTTTCAAGAATTTTTTTAGGACGTGGCTCATAAGACTTATAAGGCGATATTCATTGCAGGTCTTTGCATTGGGTTTTTTGGGGATTGGTAAGAAGGACGATTTCAGCCAGTCGTTAGGCAATTCTCCAGTCTCATAGATGGTATTAAATAGTTTTACTAGTAAGTCTATTCCAAAGTTATCTAATAATTTGACTAATTCTACATGCACACCGTCTGGACCTACAGCTTTTACGGTTTTCATGCTACTGATGGCTCTTTCCACCTCTCTATGAATTATGGGTGGTCCTTGTAAATCTTTATTTATATGAGGAGGGATTTGAGTTCTGTTGTCTTGAAATAGCGTTGTTATATAGGTTTCCCATTCCTTTTTCTGTTCATCTATTTCAATCAGGAGCTCATTTTTATTGTTAAACAACTTTGCTGTGGTAAATTTTCTTCCTGTATTTGTGAATTATTTTACCTTTTTATGCAAACTGAAACTGTCATGCTTAAGGTCTAATTCTTCTATTTCTGACCATTTTGATTCTAACCACTTGTCTCTTTCTGTCCGGATATTGGTTCTGATTTCATTGTCTATTATCTTGTATTTTGCGCAATCTCTTTCTTTATACTGTCTTCTCTCTTCCATTTTTGTTAATATATCTTTGGTTATCCATGGCTTTTTGCTTTCCTTTTTCCAGTAGCCTAATACTTCTTTACCAACATCAAGAGCAGTAGTTTTGATTTTCTCCCAAAAGTCTTCATTACTAATACTGTTATCATCGCCTGGAATACTATCTTGAAAGTGTCTTCCTAGTTCATTATTAATTTTTGCAAGAGTTTTTGTTTTTACTTCACTGTCTTTTAACTTATCGACTGCATTTTTTCCATGTTGAGTATTGTTCCTTTTAACAATTTTCAATTTTAGATTAAGTTTAGCTACTACCGGGTTATGGTCAGATCCAATATCCGCACCAGGATATATTTTTACATTAACTATTAAGTTTCTATATCTATTAGGCACTAAAATGTAGTCTATCTGGTTTCGCACTATGTTATTTGATGTATGTTTGGGTGACGTCCATGTATATAATCGTCTGGGCGGATGTTCAAACCATGTGTTTGCAATGATGAGATCATTTTCCATGCAGAAATGTAACAATCGATCCCCACACTCGTTTCTCGCTCCTAACCCATGATTTCCTACATATTTACCCACCGCTCCTTTATCAATCTTTGCATTCAGGTCGCCCATGTCAACTTCCTTATAAAAGTTCTCTAAGATGGTAGGGTCTTTTTCCACTGTTTTTGCTGTTGGTGCATAAATTTGTAGTATGTTCAAGTCGAAAGGCTTAACTGTAGTAGAATACATCGTTCTGACACAGGTAGAAAGTTGGTGACGAATCGGTTCAGTTCCTTTTTGATCATTATTCCAACCCCATGGTAATGATGTTTTTCTGTAGACGGGTAAAATATGGTGTCATCAGCAGCATATTTTCCATTGTCTTTCCATCGTACTTCGCTAAGGCCCATTATGTCAATATTTAATCATTTCATTTCTTGTATAGTGTTCTCAATTTTACCTGGTTTTTTTTTTTTTTATACTACGTCGGTGGCAAACAAGCATACGGCCTGCCTGATGGTAAGCAGTCTCCGTAGCCTAGGTACACCTGCAACTCCAGAGGAGTTACATGCGCGTTGCCGACCCTAACCCCACCCCCCTCGTTGAGCTCTGGCAACCTTACTCACCGGCAGGAACACAACACTATGAGTAGGGTCAAGTGTTATTTGGCTGCGGTTTTCTGTAAGGTGGAGGTACTTCCCCAGTTGGGCTCTGCTCTAGATCTGGAATGACATCTGCTGTGCTGTGCCCTACCACACAAGGCGAGATGACATTCACATTGCCCATACCTCTCTTTTTGACGTAGTTTAAGGACATACCCGGGTCCGACGGGTCCCGGGTCCGGGTTTAATTAAACTTCTTACATTCCACGTCGCAAATTTTAAGCATTGTTTCTTCTTCTTTGTTAGTTTTAATCTCCCGTTGATATTTCCTGTCATGGTATCATTTGTTTCTTCTCTCGCGGTAGTATATATCCCATCACAAGACCCGGAAATCTCGTAACGCCCGGTATGGCCCGGATCGCATCGAATTGGCTCACTTGATCGACTTTGCATGGTGGCTTTCTCGGAGCAAAGTAGGGTGTAGTGGGGCCCCAGTTCCTTATACACCAGCTGTAACCTTGCTGCAAGGCTTAGACGCCGCCGTTGATCTCAAAAGATTAATCCGCCGCCTGTCCTCCTGCTTGCTCCAGCCCGAGCCAGCAGCACGCGCACAGCCTCTACTCCGAATACGTCAGAGAAGCCTTTTAGGCGGGGTTTTTTTGCGGAGTGTCCATCTCCGGCCTGTGTGGTCCGCGGGAGGTATTTTATTTCCCTCCAGCCCTCCGGTAGTCTCTTCCGACCACCAGGAGGGCCTCCCCTATCCGCCACCCGGGGACGCGCTCTCTACGGATATAGACTTCCCCCGAGAGAAGTTGTTAGAAGTGAAACTTCTTATGCGACTTCCAACAAGGTTGCGTTAAACGTTTAACGCTATAATCGGTAACATAAAGTAGTAAGAGTTTGTGATGATGATGAGTAAATTCGTCGATTAGCTTAGCCGGTTCCATGGTATGGTGGTAATGGTTAGCACTCTGGACTCTGAATCCAGCGATCCGAGTTCAAATCTCGGTGGAACCTGACTTTTTGTATTTTTTCTTTTTATATTTTCTATTATTTAGGTATTTTAGAGTATATATATTTAAATATATGTATTATTAAATCTATTTTATAAATCTTAATTTAAAATATTTTTTGAAGTGAAACTGTAATATAAGTCAAAAGTCAAAGTCAAAAGTCAAAAGTCAAAATATTCTTTATTCAAATAGGCCTAGCAACAAGCACTTTTAAATCGTCAAATTTTACAAATATCATCTTAATCTAAATATCAGAGCAATTTATTGATGCAGTTATTATTGTTCTAAAAAAACATTGAACTATTATAGATATGGTAAACTTAATAATAAGAATTTCACAAAAAGATCGTCAAACATCAAAATTGTATAAAAATACTAGTCTAGAACCTTTCTAGAATAAAATCTAAATGTCAAAAAATACGGTATATATATATACATTGAATTATCAATTTCATCATTAATAACATAACAATAAATAATTCATTCTTTACAATCACACTTAATTCCACGGTGTTTCATCATTCATTTTTAGAGATAAGCTTACGTTTTACATAATTTTTAAATTTACTAACAGACAATTCAGTTATAATATTAGGAAGTTTATTGTAAAAATGTAAACCATATGTATTTTAGAGCATTATTTTCATCTCCACATTACGAAGTTTCACTTCTTCCACGCGAAGGCACTCCACGCACAAATTTTATTTATTACTAGCTTTTGC